>NC_133789.1:7507501-7611421 GCF_003597395.2 Chelonoidis abingdonii
TCCAAGGTGCTGATGGACTCCGCAAAAGATGGCCCAAGAGGTCTGAGGCCCATTGGTCTCGTGGCCCAGCTTGGTTGCCACTGTGACAAGTAAGGATCACCCACCCCCTTTTCCCTGTCCCCTTGGAAGGAGCAGGGCAGTGAATTCCTAGCTCTCGGGCACCTGACTGGTGCCTATGGCCCTTGGCATTGGTGCAAAGGCCAGCCCTAAGTTGTGCCCAGCAGCTGTCCAACTCGGTCTCTGTTTCCGGGAGACAGAAGACGGAAGGCCCAGTGATCATTCCATGCAGAGGATCCTCTGATCCTCCCAATGAGTGAGCATGGGGCTTGCATTCAGCTTCCCCTGGGAATGCTCCTACAGACCCGGCCTGCCCAATGCAGGGCAGTGCTCAGGAGGTCCTGCATCCCTATCCCCCATTCAGAGAGGAGGCAACTGTCTTGCTACCCATGTTTCACGGTGACCCCGAGCTAGCCTGCCTTACCCAGAGGCACTTCCAAACAGCCCTGGTCTGCCAGCCCAGCCTTGACCCATCCCTCTCTCTCCTTGTGGCAGGTGAGCTGGTCCCTCCGGCCCCTCGCTGGTCCACGGTGCTTCGTGGTCTCCTGTAAGTACGTTCCCTCTGATTGGCTTCAGAGCAAAGATCAACCCCTCCTCTCCTCGCTGACCCATTCTCTCGTGTCCTTCTCTTCAGGAAGTCGTGGTGAGCCTGGCCCACCTAGGTCCCGCTGGAATCGCTGGTCCCCGCTGTAAGTATGATGGTTAAGAGATGCCCTCACTGGCCCCAGTGACTCCTCCCTCTACCAGACTTCCTCGGAGGATGATATTCAGTGGGGGTGGGCTACGGGGTACCCGTCAGCCCAGGGCTAGAGGGGCATGAGCAATCCTACCTACCATTGCAAATACTGGGAAGCCTGTTCCTGCGTCAACGGAAAGTGGACTCATCCTGGCCGTGGACTCACCGAGGTGCACTATCACCAGCCCGATGGGGAACACAGGACCAGTCCTATGCTGTGATCCTTGGCCCCATATGAGCTCAACGGGACTTTCCCATTGGAGACAGCCTAGTCTATCAGCCCATGATTAGTTCAGTGAAAGACCCTCCGCTGCCAATCTCTGTGCTCCCGCACGACGCTGCCTCACCCTCCGCTCTGCTCTCACTCCAACAGGCTGCTGACGGCCATCCCTGGTGCTAAAGGTGAAACTGGCTGATTGCTGGTGCTAAGGTGATGCTTGGTCCCCGGCCCTGCTGGCCCCACTGTCGCTACCTGGCACCGCTGTAAGTGACTCTCCACTGCCTCCGATCCCTCCCATTCAGCCAGCTTCCTGTCCCTGCCTCTGGACCTCCTGCTCTTTTCTCTCCCAAGGGTGCTGTTGGTTGTCCGGACCAAAGCGTGCTCGTGGTGCGCTGAGGACCCCTGTGAGTATTTCTCACCTTTGTGCTCTAGCCTTGGCTGCCAGGCGATGGAGCCACCTTGCAGAAAATGTCCCTGCTCTTAGCAACAGGTTGGAAATGCCGAGTTCCATGGCAGAGGTTACGGATCTAGCTGGACTAACAAACAGCTGGTGTTCCTTCAGGAATCTCTCTCTGTTTTGCAGGGGCAGTTTTTCCACCCCTTCTGATTTGGCTTCTCCCACCAAATGGTTGAAAGGTTGATTCCCCCCAGCACCGCAGGGCATGTGAGACCACCTTTCAAGCACGGCCTTGATGCCTGGGGCTTTTTGCTTGCCGATCACTGGGGAAGAAGCAGGTTGGGAAAGGGGGTTTTCTGAGTTTGTTGCAAATGCCAAAAACAGAAACCCCACCTCCTCCTGTCCTCTAGAACTGGAGCAGCCTTCTTCCTGGGTCGAGAAATATTTCAGCTTCCTTGGTGGAGCATTAAATGAGACCTTCACTCTCAGCTTTAGCTGCAGGCCTCTTTTCAGCCACGGCATGCAGTGTTGTTTGGGCAGTGCTCATAGTACAGATCGTGGCTAACGGACCGTGGACTTAACGCCTTCTTCCCCACCTTGTGCAGGGCGCATACTGGTTTCCCTGGTGCTGCTGGAAGAGTTGGTCCCCGCCTCTGTGAGTATCTCCTTTTTGATCCCCTTGCTGGTAGCGTTGGGGGAGGCCGACTGCACTGGGCAACCAGCCCTGCTGGCAGGGTGGTGGATGGGAGCGGCTGGGGGGATCTGACACGAGGCATGGGCAGCCATCCTAGCCTCTGGGGAGGATAGGTGATGTGTTGGAATCAAAAGAGCACGGCCTGAAGCTAAATGGGGAGAGATGGGACTCCCGTGCAGGGCGGAGGGACATGGAGCCGGCAAGGAGGAATGCCAGGGCCCTGCGCAGAGCTCCATGGTTAGCCTGATACCAACTTGCAGCCAGCAGTGGGCTCCGTCTGCCATGGTGGCACGACAGCATGGGAGCAGGCCTTCTCCTCGCTCTGCTTATGGGCCTGATTCATCAGAAATTAGCGCCCCTTGGAGAGGCTTGCCTCTCGAAGTCTTGGGCTTCCCTGCCTGACCTCAACTCTTGCTCTCATCCCAGGGAACACAGCGTCTCCCTGGCCACCCAGGCCCAGCGGAAGCAGGAGGTGCTAAGGGCACCCGTGGTGAGAGAGCCCTGCTGGCCGCACTGGCGAACTGGCCCGCTGGCCCCACCTGGACTTCCTGGTGAGAAGGGCTCCCTGGTGCTGATGGTGCCCCAGTAAGCAAAAAGTAACTGTTCATCCTCTCAGGCCCCTTGGCAAGTGTCGTTGGAGCGTGTCCCAGAGCAAGATTGGTGCGGTTTGTAACCAGGATCTCCTCTCTCCCCTCCAGGGTGCACCTGGTACTTCCAGCCCACAGGGTATTCTGGAAACGTGGTGTCCTCGGCCTTCCCGGACAGAGAGGCGAGAGAGGTTTCCTGGTCCTCGCCTGGCCATTGTGGAGTATGAAGTCGAACCCTTATTGCCCTCAAAGCCGGACCTCCAAGCGAGGCTTGTGGCTCAACCATGCCCTGCCCAAAAAGGATGCAAGCAGGAGTGGTCTTACGGCCCAGCTGGCTGAGGCTAGACTTCACCTGGCATTTCGCGAGGCAGGGAAAGGGCGGGGAGAGACAGAGCTGATTTCACGCTCGCTGCTGCGTGATTGAGAGACTCTCCACAAGGAATGGACGTTCTCTGACTCCTTCCCGCTTGTCTCAGGGGAGCTGCTCTGGCCAGGAGATTAGAGAGGAGAAATAGCAGGAAGGGACCTGTTGATCTTATCATTATTATCAGAAGGGATGACTGGAGCCCACCCCAGGCGAGGAGTGCTCAGAAGTGACCCACCCCGGATCTAAACCTCTGCTTGGTCCCCAACTCTCCTGAGCCGTGAGACCAAATACTCCAGCCCAAACTCTGGAGGCCCTCGGCGCGGTGGATCCAGTTTGGGACAGGGGGTGGTCTGTCATTTGTGGTGTCTAGGAGGGATTCAACCCTCTCCCCTCACGGGCGGTTCTTCCAGGTCTCAGCCAACACCGAGCTTCCACTTTCTCTAACCGGTGCTGTGTCTTCTCGTCCCCAGGGTCGAACCTGGCCAAACAAGGTCCATTCTGGCGCCCCCGGCGACGTGGTCCTCCTGCTCAGCGGACCTCCTGGCCTTGGCTGCCCCCTGGTGAGCTGGACGTGAGGTGAGCTGCCACCAATGCTTGCTTTGTTAGGAACTTCTCTCAAAACACCAACAAGGCCAGAAACCTAAAAGCCAGCGTGCTATGTGTCCCTGTCCGAACCCACCACCAATCAACCAGCGTAGCAGCAACCAAAAACAAGGAGAGAAAAACCTTTCCATGCCCTAGCGCCACACTCAGATGCTTGCTCCTTGAACGGGTAGGACGACCTTGCCCTTCAGCCTCCTGCAGGGGCTGTGCCAGTGAGCAACGGCACGATGGCCGGGAGCGCAGTGCCCGCGAGATGGAGAAACTAGCCGGGTTGCCCGGACGGGATGGGTCCAAAGAGCCTGAGTATGGGAGGGAATACAACGGGAATCGGCCAGTTCCAGAGAGAAACAGAGCCCGCTGGGTGCCTTTCTGTTTATTTGATCTTGACCTCACCCATCTTTCCTGCTCTCCAGGCCTTCAGCCTGGTTAAATGACGTCACTGCTTGGTTGTCTCCTACCCAGCGCCCCTTCTGTCTGCTCGTGCCTAATGGCTTGGGTTCTCTGCTTGTCCTCAGGGCTCTCCTCCGTTCTGAAGGTGCTCCTGGTCGTGATGTGAGCTGCTGTCCAAGGTGAAGTTTCAACCCTCTCAAAGGGTCATGGCAAGAGGCTATGACTAGGGTTGAACTCGGCAAATGTAACTGGGTGCTTTGCTTCCTCCTCTCGTCTCTTGGCAGATAGGGTGACCGTGTGAGATGGCGCCAGCTGGGCCTCCGGTGCCTCCGGTGCCTTATGGTGCTCCCGGCCTGTTGGTCCCCTGGCAAGAATGGAGGACTGGGAGCAGGACTCCTGGAGTCTGTTCCCAGCTCTGGGGATGAGCATTGGCTGGGGGTTGGGGCAGGGGACTCGGAGCAGGATGCCTGGGTTCTATTCCCAGCGCAGGGGATGAGCATTGGCTGGGGGTTGGGACAGGGGACTGGGAGAGGACTCCTGGGGTCTGTTCCCGCGCAGGGGATGAGCATTGGCTGGGGGTTGGGGCAGAGGACTGGGAGCAGGACTCCTGGAGTCTGTTCCCAGCTCTGGGGATGAGCATTGGCTGGGGGTTGGGGCAGGGGACTGGGAGCAGGACTCCTGGGTTCTATTCTCAGCTCAGGGCAGGAAGCGGGTTTTATATTTGGGGGAATGTAAAGAAGCATCACTTACAGTCTCACCACGATCTCCATTCTTGCCAGCGGGACCAACAGGGCCGGGAGCACCAGGGGCACCGGGAGCACCAGGAGGACCAGCTGGGCCAGTCTCACCACGGTCACCCTATTTCCAGAGAAGACGAGGAGGGAGGGAAGCAAAGCACCCAGTTAACATTTGCCTGAAGTTCAACCCTAGTCAAAGCCTCTTGCCATGACCCTTTGGGGTTGAACTCACCTTGGGACCAGCAGCTCCATCACGACCAGGAGCACCTTCAGAACCGGGAGAGCCCTGAGGACAAGCAGAGAGACCCAGCATTAGGCACGAGCAAGACAGAGGGGCCTTGGGTAGGAGACAACCAATGAGTGACGCATTAACCAGGGGACTGAGGCCTGGGAGAGCAGGAAGAGATGGGTGAGGTCTAGAGATCAAAACAGAAAGGCACCCACGGGGCTTCTGTTTCTCTCTGGAACTGGCCCATTCCCTGATCCCTCCCATACTCAGCTCCTTTGGAACCCATCCCGTCCCGGGAACCCGGCTGTTCTCCCATCTCTCGGGCACTGCGCTCCGGCCATCGTGCCGTTGCTCACTGGCACCAGCCCCTGCAGGAGGCTGAGGGCAAGGTCTGTCCTACCCTTCAATGGAGCAGAGCATTCTGAGTGTTGGCTCAGGGGCATGGAAAGGGTTTTCTCTCCTTGTTTTTGGTGCTGCTCCTGGTGATGGTGGTGGGTTCTGGAGCAGCCAGGACACTAATCCACGCTGGCTTTTAGCGTTTCTTGGCCTTGTTGGTGTTTGAGCAAAGGAGAGTCCTAACAAGCCAAGCATGGTGGCAGCTCACCTCACGTCCAGCTTCACCAGGGGGTCCAGCCAAGCCAGGAGGTCCTGCTGGGCCAGGAGGACCACGTTCGCCAGGGGCGCCAGATGGACCTTGTTTGCCAGGTTCACCCTGGGGAGGAGCGAGAGAGACACCAGCCCGGGTTAGAGAAGAGGAAGCGGTGTGGCTGAGACCGAAGAACCCGCCCGTGAGGGGAGAGGGGTTGAATCCCCTCCCACCACCACCAAATGATGACACACCCCTGTCCCAAACTGGATCCCACGCCCTAGGGCCTCAGAGTTTGGGGCTGGAGTTATGGCTCCAGGCTCAGAGAGAGTTGGGGACCAAGCAAGAAGGTCAGATCCGGGGGTGGTGAACTTCTGAGCACCCCTCAGCCTGGGAGGTTTGGCTCCATCATCCTCTTCTATAATAATGATAAGATCACAGGTCCCTTCCTGCTATTCCTCCTCTCTTATCTCCTGGCCAGAGCAGCTCCCTGGACAAGGGGGAAGAGTCAAGGACTCCATTCCTTGCATGGAGAGCTCTCAATCACGCCAGCAGCGAAGCGTGATCAGCTCCTGTCTCTCCCGCCCCTTCCCTGCCCTGCGAATGCCAGGTGAAAGTCTGAGCCTCAGCAGCTGGGCCGTAAGATCCACTCCCTGCTTGGATCCTTTTTGGGCAGGGGCAATGGGTTGAAGCCACAAGCCTCCTTTGAGGTCCGGCTTGAGGGCATAAGGGTTCGACTTCATACTCACAGATGGGCCAGGGAGACCAGGGAAACCTCTCTCGCCTCTCTGTCCGGGAAGGCCGACGACACCACGTTGTCCAGAAATACCCTGTGGGCCTGGAGTACCAGGTGCACCCTGGAGGGGAGAGAGAGATCCTGGTTACAAACCCACCCATCTTGCTCTGGGGCACACGCTCCAACGACACTTGCCAAGGGGCCTGAGGTAGGACTGAACAGGTACTTACTGGGGCACCATCGGCACCAGGGGAGCCCTTCTCACCAGAAGGTCCAGGTGGGCCAGCGGGGCCAGGTTCGCCAGTGCGGCCAGCAGGGCCAGTCTCACCACGGGGTCCCTTAGCACCTTCCTTTCCGCTGGGGCCTGGTGGGCCAGGGAGACCGATGTTTCCCTGGGAGAGAGCAGAGAGTTGAGGTCAGGCAGGGAAGCCCAAGACTTCGAGAGGCAAGCCCTCTCCAAGGGGCGCTAATTTCTGATGATCAGGCCCTTCAAGCAGAGCGAGGAGAAGGCCTGGCTCCATGCTTCAGTGCCACCATGGGGCAGACAGAGCCACTGCTGGGCTGCAAGTGGTATCAGGCTACCATGGAAGCTCTGCAGCAGGGCCCTGGCATTCCTCCTGCCGGCTCCACTGCTCCTCACGCCCCTCACGGGTCCCATCTCCTCCCCATTTGGCTTCCAGGCGGCCTCTTTTGATTCCAACCATCACCTATCCTCCCCAGAGGCTGGAGGCTGCCAGTCTCGTGGCAGATCCCCCCACCAGCCTCCCCATCCCCACCCCTGCCAGCAGGGCTCGGTGCCCAGTGCAGTCGGCCCTCCCCCAACGCTACCAGCAAGGGGATCAAAAAGGAGATACTCACAGAGGGGCCAGGGGGACCAACTCTTCCAGCAGCACCAGGGAAACCAGTAGCGCCCTGCACAAGGTGGGGAGAGAAGGCGTTAAGTCCCACGGCTCCGTTAGCCACGGATCTGTACTATGAGCACTGCCCAAAACACTGCCATGCCCGTGGGCTGAAAGAGGCCTGCAGCTAAGCTGAGAGTGAGGGTCTCATTTTAATGCTCCAACCAGAGGGAAGCGAAATATTTCTCGACCCAGGGAAGAAGCTGCTCCAGTTCTAGAGGGACAGGAGGAGGGTGGGGTTTTGTTTTTGGCATTTTGCAACAAACTCAGAAAGCAACCCCCTTTCCCAACCTGCCTCTTCCCCAGTGATGGAGGCAAAAAGCAGCCCCAGGGCAAAGGCCGTGCTGGAAAGGTGGATTCTCACATGCTGCGGGCTGGGGGGAATCAACCTTCAACCAATTTTGGTGGGAGAAGCCAAATCAGAAGGGGAGTGAAAACTGCCCCATGCAAAACAGAGAGAGATTCCATGAAGGAATCACCAGCTGTTTGTTAGTCCCAGCTAGTCCGTAACCTGCCAGGAACTCGGGCATTTCCACTGTTGCTAAGAGAGGGACATTTTGCAAGGTGGCTCCCATCCCTGGCAGCCCAGAGGCTGAGCACAAAGGTGGAGGAAATACTCACAGGGGGTCCAGCGCTACCACGAGCACCTTTGGGTCCGGGAGCACCAACAGCACCCTGTGGGAGAGGAAAGAGCAGGAGGTCAGAGGCAGGAACGGAACGCTGGCTGAATGGGGAGGGATCGGAGCAGTGGAGAGTCACTTACAGCGGGGCCAGGAGCACCAGTGGGGCCAGCAGGGCCTGGGGGACCAGCATCACCCTTAGCACCAGCATCGCCAGTTTCACCTTTAGCACCAGGCTGGCCGTCAGCACCCTGTGGAGGAGAGCAGAGCGGAGGGTGAGGGGCAGCGTCCGTGCGGGGAGCTCACAGAGATTGGAGCGGAGGGTCTTTCACTGAACAAACATGGGCTGATGAGACTAGGCTGTCTCAATGGGGAAAGTCCCGTTGAGCTCATATGGGAGCCAGAGGATCACAGGCCATAGGACTGGCCCTGTTCCCCATCGGAGGCCTGGTGTAGGACAACTCGGTGAGTCCACCGGCCAGGGATGAGTCCCATTTCCGTACGCAGGAACAGTGCTCCCAGTATTGCAATGGTAGGTAGGATTGCTTCTGCCCCATAGCCCTGGGCTGCACGGGATTACCCCCGTAGCCCACCCCACTGAATATCATCCTCCCGAGGAAGGTCTGGGTGAGGGGAGGAGTCACTGGGGCCAGTGAGGGCCATCTCTTAACCATCATACTTACAGGGGGACCAGCGAATCCAGCGGGACCAGGTGGGCCAGGCTCACCACGATCTCCCTGGAAGAGAAGGAAACGAGAGAGATGGGGTCAGCGAGGAGAGGGAGGGGTTGATCTTTGCCTCTGAAGCCAATCAGAGAGGAACGGTACTTACAGGAGCACCACGAGCACCAGTGGGACCAGCGGGGCCGGAGGGACCAGCTTCACCCTGCACAAGGAGAGAAGAGGGATGAGGTCAAGGCTCGGGCCTGGCAGACCAGGGCTGTTTGGAAGTGCCTCTGGGGTAAGGCAGGCTAGCTCGGGGGTCACTCGTGAAACATGGGGAGAGCAAGAAGTTGCCTCCTCTCTGGAAATGGGGGATAGGGATGCAGGACCCTCCTGAGCACTGCCCTGATTGGGCAGGCCGGGTCTGTAGGAAGCATTCCCAGGGGAAGCTGATGAAGCCCCATGCTCTCATTGGGAGGATCCAGAGGCATCTCTGCATCGAATGATCAGCTGGGGCCTTCCTCTCTGTCTCCCAGGAAACAGAAGCCGAGTTGACAGCTGCTGGGCACAAATGGGACTGGCCTTTGCACCAATGCCAAGGGCCCATGGCACCAGCTCAGGTGCCCGAGAGGCTAGGAGAGTCACTGCCCTGCTCCTTCCAAGGGGACAGGGAAAGGGGGTGGGGTGATCCTTACCTTGTCACCAGTGGCACCAGCTGGGCCAGGAGGACCAATGGGGCCAGTCAGACCTCTTGGGCCATCTTTGCCGGGAGATCCATCAGCACCCTTGGGACCTGCATCACCCTGGGGGGAGAGGGCAAAGCAAGGTTACCTTCTGGTTACGGAGCACAGAGCTGGGTGGGGGCTTGTGCCAGCTCTGGTGTGTGTGCGTGTGTTTATCTGCCCTGCACTGGAAGCTGTTCACACCAAGCATCCGGACCATTAGCCAGTCAGCTTGGCCAATGGAAAAAGACAGCACAGTGCTGGCCATGTCCAAGCCATTCAAGCTGGTGGAGAAGACCTCTTCCAATGGCATAACTAGGCCTTGTGGAGCAGAAACCCCAGCAGCGCACTGGGCAAGAACCAGGGCACTTCGCTGGACTCCTGGAGAGACACACACGGAAAGGCCCGGGAGTTCCTTGGTTTGGGCGGGGGACTGGCTTTGGCCTAAAGCGACTGTCGGACGAGGGCATCTAGACCCTGAAGTGGCCCAGGCACCTGGCCTAGATTCTCCAAGAGCAGAGAGGAGAGGCAGAGGAGGTGGGGGCTGGAGCTGGAGAAGAGAGATGGAAGAGGAGCGGAGGGGGGCGAAATGGAAGGGAAAAGGGGACAGAAAGGCAAGGAAGGAGGGGGCACAGAGAGAGCTGGGGAAGAAGAGTGACACATGGAGGTGGAGAAGAGAGAACCTGGGAAGAGTGGAGGGGGGAAAAGAAGCGTAACAAGCTGAGTGTGAGCAGGGAGATCTGAGGCATGGTCTCCATGGTGAAGACTGACGGTCACTTTGCTGGAAGGCCTTCAGGGGGCTCATACGTACTCTGTCACCCCTGGCACCAGGCAGACCAGCAGCACCACGTTCACCGGGCATTCCCTGCAGACCGGGAGGACCTTGGTTTCCGGGAGCACCAGGAGCGCCAGCATCACCCTAACACCCCAGAAGGCAGAGTGGGGGTGGGGAGGAAAGAGAATTGGGGTTAGAAATGGAGCTACGTCCTCATCACAGCAAAAGCCGCCCGCCTTTCAGAGACCCGCAACCCGTCCCCCATTCTCCAGTGCCAGGGCAGGCTGCCTCTGGAGCCAAGCAAGGCTAGGCCATGAGTGCTGCCCAGGCCAAATGGGGCCTTCTGCGACTTGGACAGAGAGAAGAGAATCCTGCAGTGGCTGCAGGACTGGGGCTAACTCGATGGGGGAAGATGGAGTCCCCCCTTCCTGCTTTGCACCTGGCGTGAGGCAGCTGCTGGCTTGCTGGACACTAAGCCTCAGCCCCTTCCAAAGCAGGAGGAGTGTGTAGCCCATTGCCAATCCTATTCCGGTGCCTGCTTCGCCTGGACATGTAAGAGGCACTGATTTTCCCCTGGTTTCCCCTCCCATTTCTAGCTGAGTCTCCTTCACCCATCATGGAGGAGGAGGAGGGAGATAGGTACATACCTTAGCACCATCGTTACCAGGAGCACCGTTACCACCACGTGGGCCCTGTGGACCGGGCGCACCTTGGACACCACGCTCTCCGGGGAAACCTCTCTCACCCTAGAGGAGGGAGGAGAGAGAACCGAAACGGGTTACTGCGCCATCCCGAGGGGCAGCCAGCGAGAGAGACAGAAGAGTGAGAGATTGCTGATAGCAGAGAAAATGGGTCGCAACTTACTCTTGAACCAGCTGGACCGGGAGCACCGATGTCTCCGGGGGCACCCTGTCACGGGAGAGACAGAGAAGGCAGAATTAGAGCTGAGGGCTTGGAAAGGAGCATGCTACCTGCTGGAGAAGCCCAGATGTTGCCCCTGAACTGGCTGGGGTGGAGCAGTGAGCGGCCGGGAAGGGGGACATCTGCTCCAACCCCTCCATCACTACTCACCAAGCTCCATCCTCATGAGAGCCAGACTCTGCCTCTGCCTCTGTCTTTCCACCACTGGAATTTTGCATGGCTCGTACCAGTTAGAGACGGGAGAGCTCTATGGTCCCAGAGAACCGAGTCTCCTCCCAAGCAAAGCCAGGGCCTGGTCTCACCTCACAGAGGATGTGTCAGTTGTTACATTGAAACTACATTTGCTCTTAGCCGAAAGGCTGGTCTTGGGCCCCCGGCCTGGATATCTGGGCTGAATACAGAGAGAATCCCAAGTGGTCAAACTGAGATCTGGATCCAGAGTTCAATGCCACCCCCCACCAGCCCCAGTTTACAGGTGCTCAGATCCAGGGCCTGGGCCCATGTCCACCCAAAAGGCTTTCGGAGAAGAGGTTGGAGGCCTGGAATGATGGAGTTTCATAGTTGCTGTGGCATCTGAGATGAGTTCTGAGGCTGCGGGGGAGAAAGTCTGACAGCGGCCAAGGCCCTGTCTGGAGGCAGCTCTCCCCATTCATTCACTAAGGAGGAATCTGATAAGTTTCATCACTCTGGACGTACATCCAGTGTTGGAGGAACATCTCCAGCTGAGGGTGGGAATGGGGCAGGAGCCCCAGGGAAGTGAGAATGGCCACGAAAGGTACTGATAAGGGGCAGGCAAGTGAGGGACTGGTAGTCAGGGGGCAGGGTCTGTCATGGAGACACCTCTCCTTGGCTTCTGGAGTTAAGCGGAGCTCTCCTCCTTCTTTCTGTAAATCCCACACACTGCCGTGGTTTCTTGGCACTTACCTGCTCACCGGGCTTGCCAGATTCACCAGCTGGACCAGCGGGACCAGGCAGACCCTGGGAGGGGAAGAAAAAAACCCAAGAGTTGAGATTTCCTGGGGGAAGGGAGGGGTGTGAAAAAAATGGAACAAAATATGATTGATCAGGAGGGATTTCCCCCCTGTGATGGGGCCTTTAATTGAACACTCCTCACCTGGAATCCAGGAGCACCTGAAGGTCCTTGTTCACCTCTCTCTCCAGCGGGACCCTGAAAGAGGATGGGAGAAAGTCAGGAGGAATCCAGTGGGGTTTGGAGCAGCACGCTCCCCAACAAGCCAGCACAGAGGGCAGGGTCGAGAAAGGATTCATACTCACAGCTGCTCCAGGAGCTCCCTGGGCACCAGCTTCACCATCTTTGCCAGGAGCACCCTGTGGAGAGAGGAGGAAGAGGTTAAAAAGAGCTCAGCTCAGACCCTGAATGAGTGTCAGATGGGAGCAGGGCATGAGCGTCAGGGAAGGTGTGGTGAGCCTACAAGGTTCAGAAGCAGAATCTCAGGGGGCTTCAAAAGTTGGCCTCATGGGTTACACAGTTAACCTGAGGAACTCATTGCCACAAGGTATTAGTAACAGGGAGAAAAAGGGGTAAGGGATAGAAACCTTCCCCCCGAAGTCCAGGGAATAATCAATTCTGTGGCTTAGGAAGAACCAGACACCATAGGCATGTCATCCCAACGCAGAAGTTTTTATATCTTCCACTGAATCCTGTGGTGGTAGGCCAGAGCCCAGATATTCGCTAGATGGACCCCGGTCTGTTCTGCTGTGGAAAGCCCTATACTATATAGGTCTGTTTTACTGTCACGGTAAATTCTCTCTTTCTCATCTTGAAGAAGAGAGGCCTCGGGCTGGCAAACTCTCGGCTGGACCCAGCCCTGGCTGCGAGAGACAGATTGTTAGAGGCCATCAGTACCAAGAAAAATACGTACAACAGCGCCAGCAGGTCCGGGAACGCCTCTTTCACCGGGTTTGCCGGGCTCGCCCTGAGAAAGGGAACAAAATGGCTTCAGTGAAGGAACGCGGTACCCCCGGGAACAAGCAGCGAGGGGATATTGGGGACGATTGGCTCTTGTATGGCCCTAGGATGCAGCCACAAGAGGGCATGAAAGGCGCCATGACAGGAAGCAGATGAGGCTGGCCCTGTGGTAGTTCTATTGACGCGCTAGGTTGCCTCCCACGACTGCCCCAGCATTGTCTTTCCTCAGGGGCCTGGTCATCTCCCCGCCTCATGGTGGGATGTCTTCTGGGCCGCCTGTCTCTGCCGGCAGCTAACCCCTGAGGGAGAGGTTCCCAGCATGCCTCCCCTCACATAATGCCCCTCTTTACAAAACGGTACCCAAATTGGCCACTTATCCATTGTGCTTTGTATGCACCCGGGCGGCAGCCAGGGTGACAGGAAGTCCTGAAGGTGGCCATTTTGTCACGTCCCTATCACTGGGCTGGGTGACTCACCCCAAGGCGACAGTACAGGAAGGGAGCACGTTGATACTCACAGCAGCACCTTTAGGTCCAGGGAAACCCATGACACCAGCCTGACCTCTGGCACCGGGTGGGCCTGCGGGTCCAGGGCGACCATCTTGACCAGCGGGACCCTAGTGTGGATGAAGCAAAGGCACGGTTCAGAGGAGGCCATTGCTAGCAAAGGGAGAGGAGGAGGAGGAAAGGCCTTGATAAACCACAACTTACAGTGGGGCCGGTCTTGCCATCGGGACCTGGGCCACCTGGGCTTCCAGTCAGACCCTGAAAAGAAAGAAGAGCTGGGTTAAGCCATCGGGCGTCCGGCCTCCTTCGCTGTGCGCGAGGGGTCAGAACAGGGTAGATGTGGTGGGTGAGGGCGGGCAGCGCAGCCGATGGGTCACTGCAGGAGGTGGATGTGGGAAGGCCTAAAACACCCAGTTGATTGAAGCCGGCTGCAACCACAGAGCGCTGGCACCAGAAGAGGCCAGGGGAAGGATGTGGGCAGAGAGTTCACCTGGAGATGGCACTTGGCAGAAATAGCAGCAAAGTTGGGTAGAACTCCCCGGACAGCCCCTCCATCCCACTCAGAACCATTGTCCGGCGCCTCCACCTTCTTACCTTGGCGCCGGGCAGACCAGGCTCGCCAGGACGTCCAGATTCACCGGGGGATCCTTTGGGACCAGCAGGGCCAGGGGATCCGCGTTCGCCAGCGGGACCCTAGGGTGGGGAGGGAAGCAGGAGAGAGGTCACACGCTGCAGTAGAGACCTGGATTGCTTCTTCTCGCTGGCAAGGCGTGACGAGTCAGCAGGGACCCACCGTGTCACCTGACAGAGGAGGGTGACTAAACGGAGCTGAGTGGGCACTGAAAGGGCTTTGCCAGGGCTGGCCACAAAGAAATCACTGGGCTATGCCATGGGGTGAATAACCATAGCAAAAGGGCCATCCTAGCATATGTACCATGTGGAGACAAGCCAATTCTCACACCTAAATCCAGAACGTAGCGTGTAAAGAAAGGGGATGGGGCTAGGGAGTGGCTGATCCCACAGGGCAGAATGCACTGCTCCCAGAAAGTCCCACTAACTCCCCCTTCCACAGCCTTTAGCTGCTTCCAAGCCCCTTGCAAAGGAGGCCTAGGTGGGAGCCTGCCTCTGAGTCCCTTGTGTATTTCAGTGTGATGGACATCTGAGCCGCTTCTGTCTCTCTCACATTAGGAGGGAGGAAACAGCGGGAGACTAGCACCTACCTTAGGACCAGAAATGCCATCAGAGCCAGGGAAACCACGGCTTCCAGGAGCACCCTGCAATGGGACACAAGAGAAACCAGTGAGGTAAATGCCCACTCAGCCAGCAAGTGAAGCAGGGAGAAGATGGGAATGGAAAGGGAGCTTCACAGAATCCCCCATTCCAATTCCCGTCCCTTCCTGGGATTGCAGTGGGGAGGAACGGGCCCTACCTGCCAACCTTGGGGGTGAAAATTTCAGGGGGGTGGCAACTCCAGGGTTGGTTGGGTTTGGGATGGTGATGGGGCTGGATTTCATGTTCAGCTGATCTGGGTCTGACCTCCTTCCAGAACCTGGGCGTGTGCCAGGCTGGGATTTCAGGTCAGGCCCCTTATGGGATCTGGATTTGGATTTGATTCTGGGTCCAAATCTTAATTTCCCATCCCAAGATTCGGGAGGTGCTTGGATCACTGAGAAGGTAGGTCGGGGGCCCTCTGTGTCCGAGAGACGGAGCTCCGGATCTGACCGGAGGACCCAGCACCATGCCAATGGGCATGATCTCCAGGGAAACACAGCTGCTACTTACACGTTCGCCAGCAGGGCCGGGCAGACCAGCAGGGCCGGGCTCACCACGGGATCCTCTCTTGCCTTCTTCCCCAGATGGACCAGGGGGGCCTTGGACACCAGCAGGACCCTAGAAAGCACAAGCAAGTCAAAGTGGTGAGTGTCTCCCTGTGGCTAGCAAACCAGACTGTGGGCAAAGCTTCTAGCAGGCCCCAGCGGGGCTGGTACTTACAGGTTCTCCCTTGGCACCAGCATCTCCCTTGTTGCCTGGAGCACCGGGTTCGCCCTGAAGGTAGAAGGAAAGAGAAACGAATTCATATCAGACGTCTCCCTGCGTGAACAAGGGCTTAATGCTGCCTGCCATCTATGTTGTGCCCTCAACCCCTTTTCGGCACCAGAGGGAATGACAGACACAAAAGGCTCAGCCCCATAAAGGGACAGGGACCTTCAATATTCTGTAGGAGGAGGGGAACTGTGCTGGCTGTAACCCAGGTCAGAGGATCCCCATCCCAGGGCAGAGGGTGGAGCTGAGACATCTCCAGCAGAGACAGGTGGCTGATAAGGAGGGAGGTGCTGGTAGATGCAGAGCTGCAAAGGTGAAGGCTCAGAGAAGGAGCTGAGGGAGGGGATGCACTGAGCGCTGGGGTGCCAGGGGCAGAGATCAGTTCACAAAGCCTGGCGCCTCCCTGGACGGTGAAGAAGGCCAATCTAATTCAGCAGAGACAGGGAAGGAGGAAGGACACTTACGCTGTTACCCTTGGGACCAGGAGCACCGCTGGGACCCTGGGGTCCGGAGGGGCCACGAGCACCGGGGAAGCCGGGAGCGCCAGCGATGCCAGGAGCACCCTATGGAAGGCAGAAGAGATGGTGAGGCAGCTGGGAAAACCTGGCTCCCGAGAGCCGATCTGCTACAAAGGACGGAAGGAGGGGGGAGATGGCTACTTACAGTTGCACCTTTGGCACCAGGTTGACCATCGCTACCAGGGTTGCCCTAGGAGAGAGAAAAAGAGAGGGAGTGTTATCACTGGAGATGACAGGGCAACGGGCAAGAGGCAGGAGGGGTCGTGCAATTCCACTCACAGCAGGGCCGGCAGCGCCAGCGGGGCCGGGGGCACCGGGCTCACCACGGGCGCCCTGTGGGCCTTCACCACCACGACCACCTTGGGGACCAGTTTCACCCTAGAGGACAAGAGAGGAGAGAAAGACCGGTGAGCACAGTGACTGCTGGGAGACCCCCGCACACCCCCGTGCTCAGCGGAAGCCATTTGCCCTCAGGCCTGACTGGGCTCTGACTGGAACTGAATGTCTTGCTGCACCGAGGCCTGGTGCTCCATCCCTCCAACCCACTTGTGGAGGGGGACTGACTGGGGCTCGCCATATTTGCTCAGGGGCAGCTGCAAGGCCTTTGGGGATGACTGGATCCAACAATTGTGCTGGTATCAGCTTAGCAGGGGGTAGGGTCGGCATAAGGCAGAGATGGACCCGCAAGGCTCCTGACCCACAGTTTGGCGACGGTTATGGGGCCAGGCCATCTGGACAGTATATTTGAACTATGATGAAACCCCTAGTTGAAGGCTGGGATCAGCTTCCACCCAAGCTGGCTGCAGGGAAAGCTCCCACCGCAGCGATGGGGAGATGCCCCCCGGCGAAAAGGGGCTCATGTCCTTACCTTAGCACCAACAGCGCCAGGGAAGCCAGGGGGGCCAGCTGGGCCAGTTGGACCCTAGGTGAGAAGGAAGCGGGTTAGAGAGTGATAGCAAGGAACCTCCGGGGCCGGCAGGTTCTCATCACTGCAGCCACCTTGGCCTTGGCTAGAGTTCTGAGCTGTGCTTTGACGTGGGTGGGAACAGAGGCCGGAGAGAGGAAACCTTTCCATCCGGGCACTGGCCAGTTCCTGAGTGGGGTTGTGCTGTTGCCACCCATGGGGCTCAAGCCAGCAAAGCTCCAGGAGGGGAGCGACATGGAGGTTGTTGTGACCAGTGTCCATGTGGCCGTACCACCCAAAGGCCAGGGCCCCGCGGCTGAACCATCTCATCTCAGGGCAGCGCGAGGCGAAAATACTCACTGGAGGGCCAGCAGCACCGGGACCACCGTCGTTACCACGAGCACCCTGTCGGGAAGAGAGGAGAGACGCACTGGTTACAGACAGGCTGGCACAAGACCCAGAAGCCATGAGAGGAGGAGCATGCTGCACATTGGAGCTATCCCAGCCAGCATGGCCCAGAGGGGTGCCACTGGGGGGGATGCTTCAAGATGCCCGCAGGCCAGCAGTGCAGCACCGATACTCACAGCGGGGCCAGATGGACCAGGGCGGCCTCTCTCGCCGGGAAGACCACGGGGCCCCTAGAAAGGAGGAGAGATGTGAGTTCATCTAGTGATGCCACCATCATCATCTGCACCCTGCCCTCTCCCCCAGATCTCCCAGCCCTGCCCTGCTCCCCACCCCCTGTGGGGCTTCATGCTGGAAAATCTGCCCCACTTTGTTCTCTAGTCCCTTGGAAAACCAAGTGCTCCGGAAAACTAGCTCAACCCTCCCCACGACCCCTCTTCTTGCAGGTCCCTGCTGCTTTCATAAGCTCAACACCTGCCCCCCTCACCACCTCCTATCCAGACTCCTACTATCAATGGGCAACAGGAAGGCGTGACGAGCTACTCACTATTTGTCCAGGAGCTCCGTTCTCACCAGGACTACCAGGCTCACCCTAGAAGGAAGACAAAGCTGGAGTCAATGGCTGGTTCCCAAAGGGAACAAGGAAACTTTTCAAGGGAACAGAGAGGGCCAACGTGCCTTGTGGCAGAGGGACCTTACCTTGGGGCCAGCTGGACCAGTATCACCCTTAGCACCATCAAGACCGCTGAAACCCTGGAGGGAAGGGGAAACAGAAACACACGTGTACAGTGATGAGGGTCAGGAGAAGACACTGTCCTCCCAGGCGGAGGCATGACTGAAAATCATCTGGCTTTGCAATGCTCCCTCACAATGTGCATGGTGGGGTGGGGTGGGGTGGGAGGGTAAGGCCCCATCTGTTTGCCAGCTGAGTGGCATGAGAAGGGGGGAATTCCTCCAAATGGTGGCAAGGACAAGGGGCTCCATCAGACCACTCCTCGTAGAAAGGAACTTGCAGAATTGCCTTACAATAAGGCCAGCTGAGGGCACTGTGGTGGGAGCTCAGCTACTGCTTATGTTTCTGCCGGGGCTAAGCATTGGCCTGCTAAACCCAGGGCTGTGAGTTCATTCCTTGAGGGGGCCATTTAGGGATCTGGAGGAAAAATCTGTCTGGGGATTAGTCCTGCTTTGAGCAGGGGGTTGGACGAGATGACCTCCTGAGGTCCCTTCCAACCCTGATATTCTATGGTTCTATCTTTGGCGTTGTACAGGTCCACCTTTCCTTTTCCTTTTCCAAGTGTAAAGAAATAGAGAATCAGCTTACTCTGTGACCCTTCATGCCTGGCAGGCCAGCAGTTCCGGGCAGACCACGGGCACCCTGGGGAGAGGAAAAGACAACGATTTAGAGACAAGGACACCAGGGTCGCCCCACATCAAGCCAGTTACTGCTGAGGGGAACTCGGCGCCCCACCCTGGTCATGAGCATCTCTTGCTGTGACCATGACTCCTAGCCATTGACAGTGACCAGCTTTAGCCAGGACCAGCTTGCTAGAGCCAACCGTCTTCCCCAGTGAATGGCAGTCATGTGAAGTAAGCTAAACCAGACAATGAGATCAAGAGGTTTCGGGCAGGTTTGCCCAGCCAGTGCTTTTCCAGCCGAGTCACAATGGTGATGCTGGTCAAAGGTAAAAACCCACCTGAACCCGAATGCCAAGGGGGGAACCAGACAGAAGAGGCATCTCACCTGGGGGCCGGGAGCACCACGTTCACCAGGACGTCCAGGCTTTCCAGCTTCACCCTTGGAGAAGGAAGAAGAGATGGAGTCAGGTCAGTAGCCCACCCGGCTCGTTTGCAGTGACAACTAATCAGATGCTAAATGCACAGGGAAAGTGACCCAACTCTTCGCAAAACCCTGTCTGGGGAGAGGTCCCATTTTCTTTTCTCTCGGTGTTTCACGGCATCATGGAAGCCAAAGGCTCACTTGGCTCGTGCAAGGAAGGCCATGTACCCAACAGGCTTAGCACAGCCATCAATATCTGGCTAGCAAGCAAGGCTATCCCCTACATTTGGGGGCGGGGTGGGGGATCTTCTCTAGAAGGACTTTGATTCTGAAGGACACTTACGTCATCTCCATTCTTGCCAGGTGGACCAGGTGGACCACGGGGACCTATGGGACCCTAGAAGAGGCAGAAGAAACGTGTTAATATTCTGAGACCAGGCAAGACTTTCCCATTACCACCCCTCCACTAGCCATTCACCCGACAGGCCTGGGACAGGTTCTTGGCTTGGCTAGAGAAATCCCATTCCCCGATGAAGTCTTTTCCGCAAAGGTAGGCCAGGCTTTGCACCAGCTGCCCCCAAGTGGCAGAAGAGGGAAGGTGCAAGGAATAGTCCCAGGCTGGGGACGGGAGGTTCAGTGTGCAGCCCATCTCGTTATGAAGAGCGAGAAGACGATTGACCATGACTTACAGAAGCCCCAGGCTCTCCAGGCTCACCGGGAGGACCTTGGAAACCTTGAGGACCCTAGAAGAGTAGGAGAAGACGGGTTAGAAAATGAACATATCCACACCCAGTTGCTCACGCATCAGTCCGATTTCCCTCCACTGCTGGCAGCAGCTGCCTCGCACAGAGCATCTGTGTCTATCAAGGTGTGAGGTGTCTATCACCGACCACCAGGAAGGAGCCAAACCCACACTCCTCCCCTGCTCCAGGCAACTAGGGTGACCATATGTTCCGATTTTATAGGGACAGTCCCGATTTTTGGGTCTTTTTCTTCTATAAGCTCCTATTACTCCCCACTCCCCATCCCGATTTTTCACACTTGCTGTCTGGTCACCCTGCAGGCAACTTCCCATCCCTTCGCTGAGAAGGTCTCTGGGAGCTGAGGAGCCTGAAAGTGCACTGGGGGTAGCTCGTTCCCAAAGAGGGAAGTTACAAGGTGCTGGCTGAGGGCTCAAATGGGCTATGTTTTCTTGACAGGGAAGATGCGAGGTACTTACAGGAGAACCAGGAGGGCCGGGGAGACCGCGGGGACCAGCTGGGCCCTGGAAATGAAGAAGAGAGAGAAAAGAATAAGTCAGGTGTGGAGATGAGCTGGAGAAGCCGCCATGTTGCCCAGGCCCGGCCTCCCCTCCTTTTCGGTTTTCAGTGACCTCCTCTTTTCCAGCAGACCACCCACAGCCGCCTGGCTCGTGGCTGACTCTCCCTGGCACAGACCATTCCATCTCTTGCTGATCTTTTACCACCCCTCCCCTCGTGGATGGAGTCCCTGTTGACCCCCGGAGGTCCCAATCCATGAAGCCACCTGCCAAGATGTTCTACTTGGGGAAGAGAGCAGGCCCCAGGTCTCAAGTTGGCCTAGGATTAAGGCAAATTTATGTATCCCTTGCCGATCCTGCATAGCAGTGTCCAGGAAAACATCAGCCCCAACCAGCTGGTGGTCCTGTGCCTGCCCCCGGGAAGAGATCTCCCGCCCCCCTCCGCTCTGCCTGACTGATGCAGCTGGCCTTGTGCGTTCTAAAGCCAAGCTAGACCAAGCTAGCTCCTGTCTCTCTGCTACATAACTCCAACTCCACTCCCTCCCATCCTTTCTCCCTAACGTCTTCTCATGTCTCAGTCCTGGCCCTCAGGCTGGCCCCTGCCCCAGCCCCTCAAGGGAGACGCTGGACGCTCACCATAGGGCCAGGCACGGACAGGCCGCCAACGGATTTCTCGTCATAGCCGTAAGACAGTTGAGGTGCGAAGTTCTGCAGGAGAAAGAAAGAAGGGAAAGCCGATGTGAAAATACTGTGCTGCATTCATCCCATGCCGGGGAAGAACTAAGCGAATGATTAGAACCCAACTCACTCCGCCAAGGCCTGGAGGTCCTGGGGGGCCTGGAGGGCCAGGAAGACCAGGCTGTCCGGGAATGCCATCTCTACCAGGTAGGCCTGGGGGTCCCTGCAAAAGAAGAGGAGAGAACCCAGAGGTTAGTACTGCGGTAGCGTCATCCGGGCATGAGACAAAGCAGGGTGACTGGACTCGGTCGCCATTGTCCACAGTTCAAAAGTTTTCTGGATTTTCAAATTCTTTAACATGGCCATGGAAATCTTTCCCCCTCCCACATCCCCATTTCCTGACCAAACTCCAGCGACCAATAGCCAAAGCATGGCTGGAGAGACCTACCCTGTCTCCTTTGGGGCCGCGTTCTCCTTTGGGGCCCTGGTGGGGAGAAGAAAGAGAGATGTTTAGAGAATTAGCATGGAGAGAAAAGACCCTTCAGAAAACAACAGGGAAAAGGTTTGTGGAGGAAGGCTGCGGAGTGTCATTACCTCTATTCCAGTGCCTTTTGGAGAGGCTGCAGAGAGAAGGACAAGAGATCATTTAAAAGGGTCAAGTTGTATGCTTCTCTAAAACCCATCCCCATGCTGCACCCTTTCCTGGTATAAATGACAGCAAAATGCACCCCTGTTGCTTAAGTAACACCTACTTAAGTAACATGACTGGCAGAAAGATGCACAAATGTTCTATCTGCAAAAGATCTGCATGTCTCACTCACTGTCTCCCTGACCGTGATGCATGCTAAGGAGAGGTCATAATTGTGTCCACCACAGCTTATGCCGGTCCCCTGGGCACCTCCGCCAAGAAATAATCAGTCCCGTTTGAAATGTCTCTTTAGAAAGAAATGCCCTAGAAGCTCAAAGGTGAAGAACAGGCTTGCTATGCCTTATCTGTGATGCCATAGCTAGAGCTCTAGCTTCACCAGGGATGATGATGAAGCTAGCAGGTCTCCAAGCTAGGCTCTGCTGATGTCCTGGTCTCCAACCCCCTCCCTGTCTCTGCATGTGTAGGAGGAGCTGATTGTATCTGGTGCCAACACATTCCGGTGCTTAGCACCTTATATCAGGCTAGACAGACAGAGTATGCACACGAGTGTCAGTCAGTACCATCAGCGCCAGGGCAGGTAGGACAGCATTCTCCCTTCTCGATCTTGGCATTGGGGCAGTCTGAGACGTCGTCGCAGGTCACCTCATCGCACAGGACGTTCCCATTGTCGCACAAACAGAGCTGGCAGGATTCAGTTTTCCACACTTCTCCTTCGCTGTACGTTTGTTCGTTATATATGCAGCTTCCAGATGGAACTAGAGAGACAACGAGAAACGGGAGGGAGGGGGGGCTTCAGGAGCGAAAGAACTGAATCAGGACCTAGCCCAGAAGCTGCAGGCGAGGAAACCCCAATCCAGGGACAAAGAGGCTGATTAGACTCAGTTTTTTTTATCCAAAGGCGTTTTTCTTTTCTGTCCAGTTCCCCCAACATAGGCCTTTCCTGCCCCCTCCCTTCTCCTGGAACCTTTATACACTCATCTGCTTCTCATCAGCGCAGCTCCATGACATAGGAAACATGCCAACACGACAATAACTATTTCCAGTGTCTTTGGAATTTAAACAAAACCCACAGCCAATTGTTACATCCAACTATAATCTCAGCTTGCTGGAGCCTAGGCCAAGCCAAATCAAAATCTCCTAGAGGGAAGAGGGCTGGACTAGGAGGGGGGTGGGGGAGAAGGGAGGCAGGGGTCCAGAGACAAGCCGTTCTGTGGAGGGGCAAGGCGGGGCAGTGAAATCTATTCTGTCTGTTGCTTGGGAAATGGGATCAAGTGAAAATGGTTTGGGTGGGAAGGCAAATGAGACCAGGGTGGGATACGAGGCCAAGCAGGCTGGGTTGTAATTAGATTCAGGATATGACACATTCAGGCAGGCAAGGTCTGGGAGGCGGTGGCGATGGATCAGACTCAGTAAAGCAGGAGATGGCCTCAATAAAAAGAAGCCCGTGATGGGAAAGAAAAGCAGGCCGGCTGTTTTTCTCAGCATGGAATTGCTTCCACGCCGGTTTCGGGTTTGGTAAAATCTCGGCGTTGTTCCCCCACTGTGGGGAGACAAACAAGATGAACCCTCCTCGCGTCTGAAATCCCGTAGGGCGGGATCACGGTGGAAGGCCAGATGTTTCTACTCTGTCGTCCCCAACTTCTCATGTCTAGTTTAAATTAAAAAAAAATAATGCTATTGCTGGCTGAGTCCCTGGGAGCCAGCGGTTTTGCGACAGGAAACTGCTGTGTTGACACCCGCGGGGTATGCAGTGGGGGTGCAGTCAGTCACTCCGCCTGTAGGTGGCAGGCCAAGGCTAGATAAATGCCTGCAGCAGGATCTACTCCTAGCATGGGGATGGGGGAAAGTTTGCTCAGCAAACCTATTCCACAGTTGACCCTGGAAATATCGCCCCTTTGGGGAGCACTGTCCAGTCCCAGGGCTCCCAATGGGCCCCAGGGGGTGGCGACGCAGTCCAGAGAGGGCTTTGCAGGAGCAAGGCCAGGTGATGGCCACCAGAGGTCGCCATGGGACACACACCCCCACCCCACCCCCACCATGAAACTTCACTGCAGAAACATGCATCCAGTTCCTTAGCATCCAGGAGGTTTTGTCTGTGAAGTGATGTCTAGACTCCTGCGCTTCTAAAACATTTTCCTGATGAATCATCTGAGACTTTTCTAATCCTTTCCTGATGGCTTTTGCAGATCAGAAAACTCCAGCCCCCGGGCTCGCTCCCCACTCCCTTCGCTTTCCAAGGCACACAATGGCTTTTCCATAACTGGCTTTCCCCCTCCCCAGCCAGCCTTAGCCTCCCTCCCATGACAACCCCTCCTAGAGGCTGATTGTGCTGCTCCCCCCCCATCAACTTGGCAAGGCATCTCACAGCTTCTAACTGATACGACTTGTCTGCACAGAACATAATGAACACGCCCAGTTCCCTTCTGCAGCTGGTTAACTTTGTTTGTGGAAGGGGATGTTTCCCCCCACCAAGCAGCTTCAGTGGGGGAAGAACGGACATCAACAAATACTTCATTTGTCCACTCCCACTTTTTGAGCCGCACATTCAATCCCCTTCTGACCTCACCCCCCAACACACAATTCCAAAGGCTCTGTAAAGGTTGAGAAATTCTTGCCAGCACACCCCATCCCATTTTAAGACACACAATCCTTTAAAAAAACAACCATTTCTCCCCAGCTCCATAACCAGATCTTGCAAACGCAGTTTCCTAACTAGAAAAGCATGCAAAATTCCCCCCCTAAACCCATCCAACTCATGCAAAGGCATTAAGTTTTGCAATCTCACTCAAGACTTTTTCTTTGCAGACCAG
Source organism: Chelonoidis abingdonii (assembly GCF_003597395.2). Taxonomy (NCBI): domain Eukaryota; kingdom Metazoa; phylum Chordata; order Testudines; family Testudinidae; genus Chelonoidis; species Chelonoidis abingdonii. The sequence goes on from NC_133789.1 coordinate 7,531,918, forward strand.
TCCAACTTTGCATCCCTCTGCTCTGAAGTGCAAGGTTACATTTCCCCCCTGTGCATAGGGAAAACTGCTTAAACAGACAATGCATCTCTACTTCTCATACAGAAAGTTAGGAGAAAGTTTTTTACTTACTGTCTTCTTCTCCTTGGCCTTTGGTGAGTAGTACAGTCGCTGCTATCAACAGCAGTAACCGAGAATCCACAAAGCTGAACATGTCTAAATATTAGACATGTAGACTCTTTGGGCCCCTTTGGTCTGTTTTAGAGTCCAGTCATACAGGGATGATCTGACTATGTAGTTCCAATCCAGACCCCAGCAGAAACCTCCTACTGACTCTCCAAGAGCCTAGGTTCCCTTTTTATATGATCCAGCATCCCAGAGAGGTGGGTCCCAACCTAGCTTGCCTCTCAGTGCAGAGGGGAGCCTGGACCAACCCCTCAGCCAATCAGAGGAGCTCAGCTAACATAGTCCCAGGCGGGGACACACACACATGCACACACACACACACCAAGTTGGGAGGCAATAGCCAACCCCCTTTCAGCCCAATCACAAGGATACGGACTCATCTATGTAGACTTCCAAAAATCACTGGATCCTCTACATTGGCAGGGCAGGTTGTATGGACAGAAGGGATGTGCTGGGTTCTAGGGACACGGAAAAGGACCCGGAGGAAACCAGGGGAAAATTCTTTTGGGGCAGTAGCTCCCTTTGCTTTCGACAGGTTAGAAGGTTGGACGAGTGGTTCGTTAGGAACAATTCTGACCAGAGTGGAAACCCATTGCGTGGCACCACCAGATGGAATGCGATGGGTTCTAGGTGTCCCAGGGATTCGCCAGTAAAGGGGTTTGGGGGCAGAGATTATCACCTTTTCTTTTGCATTTCTCAAAGCGTTTACAATGGTTTTTCCGGGTGGGAATTGCAAACAACTTCCAGATAAGGCGGGGGAGTGAGCTGAATCCCTGCCTCGCTGTGGCTTTCTCTAGCAGGAAACCTGCCTTGTTTTGGTTTTTGAAATAACCGTAATCCTTTGTTAATTGCGAGTAAAGGCTCAAAAACTGTATTAAAACATTGTCCGATGGGACCCTTTGGCTGTTAAATCATGCTGGAAATGACAGAAAAGGACCAGGTTTGAAAGGATCTAGGAAGAGGAGGAAAAAAGAGAGAAGAGAGAGACAGAACCACTGGAAAAATGCTGTAATTTCACAGAATTAAGCTCTGCAAAATAATGTCTTTAACATCTAGAACAAATATGCACATGGGACATTAAACATCATAAATATAATTGTTCATTAACCCTAACTCTGTGTGTGTATATATAGATCTAACAGCTATATCGATGTAGATCTATACCCAGGTATATATTGCAATATACACCTTGCATACAGGCGTTGCACAGAGCAGTAAGGCAATACACAATTGCTTGTGGGTGTTTTTCTAAAAGCAGAAATAATGTGAAACCCTAAATAAATTAAAAAGCCCTGTTGTTTGTCTTGATGGAGAGTTCAATGGGCTGGTAAAGTCCCTGATTTGTAACATTTCATTCTCAGCCGCTCGGCAAAGCAAAGTAAAGGAAAAAGTCACCCAGCTGCCAGAAAGTGGGACACTGCACTTCAAAAAGAAAACATGGTGCCATCTCAGTGAGAATGCAACGGCACCTAAAGATAGAGGGTTCGAACTTCGGTTTCATCTGCTGAAATACTGAAGGTGGATTTTCTAATCCACTGGCTAAACTACAGCAAAGAAGCTTGCTCTTTCTTTCTTTCTTTCTTCCTGGCAGGGCTCCACAGCTGTTTCCACATTTGAAGAGCCACGTTGGTTGGAAAAAGAAAACGCACCCTGACAATAATACATACTATACTGGGCAATTTTTAGAGGCTATAATTACCCACAAAAAATATATATGTTTACCAGGCAATAGCAGACTGCCGGATCTTTAGTAAAAAAAAGGGGGCAGAGGAAAACACAGAGTGCAGAGAATTCTTTGTAGGTTATCTAGACAATGTGGCACTTTTTTTTTTTTGGTAAGGAGAATGCTAAGTTTGCCTTTAGCCATAACATAAGGATGTACCTAGGGGTCATCTCTGGGTATAGCTGATGGGATTGCTGGCGGAGCGGTGCCAATTTACATCACCCGAGGAGCTGGCCCTGTAAATATTCTCTGTGCTCCAGAGGCCAGATCCTTCCGGCCCCTCTCCATGAATCCTTAGTCCTGTTGGCTTTGTTGAACTCACGGGCAGAATAAGAATCTCATCCTGCGTCTGCCCAAGTCGATGATAAAAGCCCTGATGACATCAGGGCCTGAGGATCAGGCCCAAAGATAGCAATGGGGGCCGGAATCTGGCCCCTAGATGATCATATTAAGCAGCAGCCCCCACCCCAAATGTGTATTTTATTTGGCATGGCTCAAAATTCCTTCTAGAGCAGATAGGCATCTGAGAGCCAGATCCAGCTGGTGTAAATCAGCATCGCTCCACTGGAGTCAGTGGTCCAGACCCCCAGCGGGGATAAATCAGCTTCGTTCCATTGGCACCAATGGGCCAGACCCCCAGTGGGGATAAATCAGCATTGCTCCATTGGAGTCAATGGGCCAGACCCCCAGCTGGTGTAAATCAGCATCACTCCATTGGAGTCAATGGGCCTGACCCCCAGCGGGGGTAAATCAGCATCGCTCCATTGAAGTCAATGGGCCTGACCCCCAGCAGGGGTAAATCAGCATCGCTCCATTGGAGTCAATGGTCCTGACCCCCAGCGGGGGTAAATCAGCATCGCTCCATTGGAGTCAATGGTCCTGATCCCCAGCGGGGGTAAATCAGCATCGCTCCATTGGAGTCAATGGGCCCAACCCCCATTGGGGGTAAATCAGCATCGCTTCATTGGAGTCAATGGGCCTGACCCCCAGCAGAGGTAAATCAGCATTGCTCCATTGGCATCAGTGGGCCAGACCCCCAGCGAGGGTAAATCAGCATCGCTCCATTGGAGTCAATGGGCCTGACCCCCAGCGGGGATAAATCAGCATCGCTCCATTGGAGTCAATGGGCCTGACCCCCAGCGGGGATAAATCAGCATCGCTCCATTGGAGTCAATGGGTCTGACCCCCAGCGGGGATAAATCAGCATCGCTCCATTGGAGCCAATGGGCCTGACCCCCAGCAGGGGTAAATCAGCATCGCTCCATTGGAGTCAATGGGCCTGACCCCCCATGGGGTAAATCAGCATCACTCCATTGGAGTCAATGGGCCTGACCCCCAGCAGGGGTAAATCAGCATCGCTCCATTGGCATCAGTGGGCCAGACCCCCAGCGAGGGTAAATCAGCATCACTCCATTGGAGTCAATGGGCCTGACCCCCATTGGGGGTAAATCAGCATCGCTTCATTGGAGTCAATGGGTCTGACCTCCAGCAGGGCTAAAGCAGCATCGCTCCATTGGAGCCAATGGGCCTGACCCCCAGCGGGGGTAAATCAGCATCACTCCATTGGAGTCAATGGGCCTGACACCCAGCGGGGTAAATCAGCATCGCTCCATTGGAGTCAATGGGCCTGACCCCCAGCTGGGGTAACTCAGCATCGCTCCATTGGAGCCAATGGTCCTGACCCCCAGTGTGGGTAAATCAGCATCGCTCCATTGGCATCAATGGGCCCAACCCCCAGCGGGGTAAATCAGCATCGCTCCATTAGCGTCAATGGGCCTGACCTCCAGCAGGGGTAAAGCAATGTGGCTCCATTGAAGCTACAACTCTTCCCACCTTCTGAGGATCTAGCCCACGACTGCCATGTCACCCAACACACATCAGCTCCATTTTGTTGTGGGGGCTCCAATCTGACACAACCTCCTTGACGCTGGTGCAAAGGGGGGTTGGATTGCTCCCAGGTCACAGTGGGGGGGTTGTAGGCTTTACGACCACTTCACACTGCTGCAAACAACTGCCCCGGATGCCACCCGGCAGAGAACCAGGCCCTAGGCTAGGCAATGCTAAAATAAGATAAGAACGTTTGCAGCATCCTAATCCCCCCGTTCTTCATGCGCCTTCCAGCGAGTCTGGGGTGAGGACTCGCACACTCACTGCCCTAGTGGTTTAAGAAATTTTGCATTTCTATTTTTTTTTGTTAAGTATTTTTTTAATGCCTGTGTGTGTTCTCTCTGTGCGAACAACAACAACAGAAAAAGACACGTGGAAATTGGGACAGAGAGAGGATCATATGGTGAATGCTACAGTTTTTTTATAGGCTGCCATTAAATGCAAAGAGAGCTCCACCAAAAGCAGCGATCTGTGGAAGGGGTGGTTTCAATGACACACACACACACAACTCTCTGGCCAGCTTTCAACCCTGTATCTATGCACCCAAGACACGTTGCAGGCGAAATCTCCTCCAATCGTGCCTTTCGGAACTTGGAAAACCTGGCGGCCTGCCAGGGTGAAGATGTGTCTTTAATTTTTGCAGCATGACAGAAAAGAAAAGAATGTCATCTTTTTTATATAGATATGTATGTAAAGAAAGAGGGAGAGAACGGGGGGTGGGGAAGAAAAGACGCCACCTCATCATTTGGAATTAACGATCGTGGCTGTTTCAGGAATGCAATGGTTTTGCAGAGAGAGTGAGAGCTGGGAGGGAATCGAACACAAGCGAGGAAAGAAAAATACCCCCCCAAAAAACTGGTAAAGCCATCAGGAGCTTAGGAAAAGGAATCCGAGGGACAGAAAGAATAAACAGAGGCGAAGCAGGAAATATATGCTGATTTCTGCATGTGGAGTTCTCTGTTGCGAGGGGCTCTGATGGGAAGGTGACTTTTTCATGGTGTCACCCCGACTGTGTCCAAAGCTCTGAACCCAAAGCCCGGTGGAATCCTTGCATTTGGATTCCTTTTAATAAGGAAACTCAGGGTCCAGATTTTCCAACGGGGTCTGCAAGGGGAGAGCTGAGCTCCTTGGAAAATCTGCCGCCTGATGGGAGCTGCCAGGTGCTGAGTTCTCTTGAGAATCTGGCCCTTACTTAGCTGCCTAAATGGAAGCCAGGTTCATTGGACAAAAGGCCCCCCATGGTAGGTGCTGAGCACTGAGAGATCTGGCCCTCTTTGCAGGTATTGAGCCCTGGGAGATCTGGCCCCCAGCTCTTCGGAAAATGTCTCCGTTGGTGCCAAATCCATCACTGTTGTCCCACATCCATGGAGTTAGCCCAGGTGCTCGGCCCTTTTCGGCCCCTTGGAGCTCCACCAAATCTAGAAGGAAGATCCCGTCGGGGGAGGGGGTGGATCGTGGAGCCCTGCAACATCGCCAGTTGGGGTATCTCATTAGACGCCCCCCCCACCTTGAAATACGCTGCCTCTCCCCAACCCACCCCACACACACGTGCCACAACCGAGGCCCATGGAGCAAAGCAGAGATGTGGGACCTGCATGGGGCAGAGCGTTGGACACCAGCCGAAGAGAGCTGGTAGCTGCAGGAGTCCACTTCCTGCTCCTGCTTCCCAGAACCATCCTCCCACTCCCCATATTTCCTCATGGGGTATAAGCAGGACACGGGCTGCTGCAGTCCCAAATCCTCCTGAGGACAAGGAACGCGCCCCCTTTCAGAGAGTCCCTGGGGGCCTGAGAGGATGGAAAACACAGCGAGGTGAAATAGCCTGGTGGATTGCCATCCCAGAGAAGCCCTTTCTCTCTGCTGGCTTCGAGGGACCAGGAAATGACACAAGGTAAAAAAGCAACAGGACCCAGGTCGACAGCTGGTGTCAACTGGTGTCGCCCCACTGAAGTCAACTTACGCCAGCTGGGGATCTGGCCGCAAGATGCCCTGACAGCTGAGAAATTACAGTGCTCAAGAGGTGGCTTAGCTTAAAGACGCCCAGCTCCTTTTCCTGCAGCTGTGAAATAACCCATGGTCTTCACGCCGGTCTGACCACTGATTCCAGGAGCGATATCTCCTGACTCACGCTGGTGTAGGGCAGAAAGGTTGCAAATCCACTCTGAGTCCTGCAATGCATGAAAAAGTTTCAGGCTCCTGCCAAAAGCTACGTGCGGGAAGAAACACCATGGAAGATGGGTGAGATTCATCACCTGTATGGAATTCCAAGGGTGACTCATGGCTTTCGAATGGGGATTGACAAGTGTACGGGACATTGGGAGCTTGGGCTGAGATGTTTTTAGGGGAAGGAAAGTGGGACTCAAGGATCCAGTCTCTCCACACTGGGCTGGAATCCCAGGAGACCCAACTGCAAGATTTCAACTCCAACATCCCCCTCATACACCTGGTGTTTTACAACATGGCCCAAGAGCTGACTCCCACCAGGTGGACTAAAAGTAGGACCTATAGAAAAACAAAGCTGAACAGGAATTGATCTTGGGGAAGGAGAACCTGGGTTTTGTTTGCTCTCTGCTGGGATAACTGGAGCAGACACAAGGCATCTGGGATAAGTTAACTTGCATCAACAGAACAGACACATGGGTTGCATTAAATTCCCCTTTTTTCCCTCCAGTTAATCTGAACGCTGAAATGTCTCCAGTGCTTTATGCTGCTGGCACTGGGAAGCCTCCATGTATGTGCAAAATTTTCTTCTGCTTTCCTTTAAGTGATCCCGCCAGCAAGAACTCTATTAGCCCAGGCCTGCTAACTTTGCAAGATTGCTCTGTGCACATTTTCTTTCTTTCTTCCCCCTCCCGCCATTTCCCCTCCTGCAAATTCAGATAGGCATATTTCTTTTGGGTTTCCTTTCATGTGTGCTGTCGCGCCGGCCCGCAACCAGGTGCAGAGAGCCGACGTCTGCAGGTCAAGTCCTATCCCTGCCTTGGCATGTGTGTCTGTGCACACTCAGCCAGACTCACTCCAGGCTCCCGAGCTGCAGGGTTGAATGTACCCTTCACTAGGAGAAAAAGTTAGGGAGGAGTGGGGATTTCTGAGGAGCTGGAGGAGACTGGGAAGCCAAGCAGAGAGGACACTGCCTTGGAGGTGGGTGTCTGGGTGAAAGTGTCGATCTAAGGACTACATGAGGGCAGGGAGTCAGGACTCCTGGGTCCTATTCCCAGTTCTGCCACCGGCTCACTGTTCCTTCACCTCTTGGGTCCCACCTGGACATTTAGAGCACTCCCCCGGCAAACACACACACGCTTAGGGTGACCAGACAGCAAATGTGAAAAATCAGGATGGTGGAGGGTAATAGGAGCCAATATAAGAAAAAGACCCCAAAATCGGGACTGTCTCTAAAATCAGGACATCTGGTCATCCTACATGTCTCCCTGATATCATCACACATTTGGAGCCCATCAGCAGGACTAGAGCATCCTGTGTTGCCAACCAAGTGCCGTTAAAATACTAAGGCTGGCGGGCTCAGGGAGTAGGCACCTCATCCCCTTAGGCTACTTGGGAAATCTCAGCCCGCTTCAACCAATAATGCATCATTCGTCAGATGGGAGTCACGGCCCTGCTCCTGCCATCCTTCCACTGCCACTTGTCTTCAGCGGGTCCCATCCCAGCAGCACTCCGCTGGGCTATGGAAAGAGGAGAGGCTTGGCCTGAGGGTTGCCATGTGCAGCGTGGCAGGGGGCGGTGCCATAGCAGTCAGAAGTGGCATTTTTGCACTCCCCAAGCAGGACAGGGCTATTCTTGCCTGTCAGACAGGGAACTGGTAATACAGCAAGCTGGAGTGACTCACCCAGCAAAGCAGGGAGCTGAGCTCGGGAGCACCCGGTCAGCACCCTAACCACTGAGCCAGGCTTCCCCCATTAGAAAAGGGTCAGAGTTGATTACTCGTGAGGTGTCGCGGGAAGACTGCCCCACTTGCACCCATTGGTTGCTGCCCACCCCCTCTGCTGCAGCGCCTCTTCCATCTGGTGCCCAGCACCTGCGGGCCCCAGTGGGTGGGATGCCAGACTGGCGCACCCGAGAGGCGCTGGGGGAGAGTAGCCCCACATGGCCTATGCTGCAAGCCTCCATCCTACGCTCAGGCCAGCCCCAAGAGCCCGATCTGCTCCAGTCAAAGGGGATGAGTGATTTGCCACGGGCTTCGATAGGTGAACGAACCGACCCCTTTCCACACTCCCACACAAATACAAGAGCGCTCCCTCTCCACTGGAACAGCGTGGCTGGAACTGCCCTGCCACGCCGGGGCTCTGCTGAGCTGAGAAGCAGAGCAGGAAAGTAGACTGGCTGAGCTAAATCAATGACCAGCAAGGGGGTGGGTTCTGAACCCGAACCATTCTGGGCTTCACCTCCAGAGGCGGAATAACAATCACTGTCCAAATGGGCTGAGGTTTGGGAGGGGAGCGGGCGGTTGGGGTGTGCATAGTGCCGGGAGGGCTATGGGCTTAGATAGAGGATCTATCTGTATCCCCGCTCCAGGGGTGTAAGGCCATGGTATCAATGGGTATTACGTCTGGAAGACAATCCCTCCAGAGTCCTGACCAGCCCTTTGGAAGAACCGAAGCTGGGGCAGCCCCTAAGGAGGGGGCCTGTCTCTCTCTGAGCATCTGTACAGCACCTTGAGCTCCGCTGAGGGACGCTAGACACGGCTGTGATAATAAAGTCGGGTCTGGCTGCAGGTGAGGCGGTGGCGTCTAAGAGTGGGTTCGGAGCCAGGGACTGGGAGTTGGAGCTCCTTGGTCCGAGGCCCCACTTTATCTGGTGCTTCCCAAGAAAGCAAGAGGCTCTTGTTGGCTGCCCACTTGTGGAGCAAAGTATCAGCTCGTTATCCTTCCGCGTCACCTTCCACCTGCGGGCCCATGAGAGTAATTGCACAAGCCCCAGAACCTCTCTGTTAACACCATCCACCCCACTTTGCAGAAGAGGAAACTGAGGCAGATAGGGAAATGACTTGCCCAGGGTCACACAGCCCATGGCAGAGTCAGGAATAGAACCACAGAGTCCCGACTGCCAGTCGCACCAGAGAGACCACCAGACCCTGCTTTATTCTCCAATGTACCTTAACCCCTTATGGCACAACGTCAATGTTTGTACAGGGCGAGCCTCTGATTCAGAGGGGAAAAGGTTAATAGGGAACCCAGCTAGCAAGGTTATTTAGCACGACCGTGGTAGCGACCCGGTACCAGGTAGGGCCGGCAGCTGCCACTAGAGGAGTCACTGGCAGAATCTAGGAGTCTGGTAAAAACAGACTTAGGAAGGGGCCCGAAGCAACTCTTCTGGTTTGTTAGTTGGTGGAGAATCCAAGGCCTGTCCCAGCTTCTCCAGGCTGCTCTGCAGTGGGGAAGGACCTGGCCTGGCCCAGATGCCGCTTCGCGTCTCTCTGCTTCTGTGTTAATTGGGGGCTGGAGCTCTCCCTCACTGAGTGTTTGTTCAGTGCCTAGGGCCACGGAGGTCTGCAGCACGAACTAGGGCAAGTCACTTCCCTGCCTGGTGCCTCAGTTTCCCCTCCTGCCCTCCATTTGGATTTTAGTCTCTTTGGGACTCTGTCTCATCTGCACAGTGCCCCCGCTTCCCCTCCCCCACCCCCACCCCCGGTTAGTGTGCTGCTGTGATAAAGGACTAGCCAGCCAGGTTGAAGCCAACAGGAATTGTCCTGGTGTCAGTCCTAGCCCATATTTGTCCACTTCCCCGCTGGTAGCTGAACGCAGCCGATCCAGCAAATGCCACCTTTGCCCCTGCTCAGAGAGAGGCGGGATGCACCCCGCCACTGCCTGCGTAGCATAGAGCTGTCCAGCCAGCGCCCTCCACCCAGCAGATAACATCAGCCACTTGCTGACGGGGAGAGAGTCTCTGCCGCCCCCCGGCTCTCTGAGACAGCATCCGGCCGGATGACCGGCTAGCTGGCTTTAGGCTCCCACGTGGCCAGCTTCAGGAGTTCAGGCGTGGTCTGGTCCCGTGATGCCTGGGACACCCAGGCCAGCCCACCGTGCAGCAGCAGTGCTGGGGAGGGTGCTGCAGTCATGCTGGATGGTTGCTGTTTTCATGCCGGGCTCCCTGGGGGCATTGTCCAGCTGAATGCTGCTGACTCAGAGGCGATTGACTGGCTCAAGGCTCCTGAGCTGCTTTCTAGCTGTGCTGGCCTCACCCATGTGCCCAATCGGTCCACAGCTTCGCTGTAATACCCATACTAACAACCAGGCAGGGTCACGTTAATCTCCTGCCCGGGCGCCAACATGGCTGTCACCTGCTCTTCCGGAGTAGCTGCGTCTCTGCCCTGACAGCTCTGCTCCCTCGCTCGGGACTTTGGGTTTCATCTCTGCATTGTGGAGTGGCCCATTCTCCACAGCCAGGCAGCGGAGCTCCTTCCTTGCTCCACACCCTGATCCTCTGCCTCCGGCAGCAGGCTCAGCCACAGGCCACAGGCCAGCCGACACCCAGTCTATTTCGGGCCGGGCTGCCAGGGCGCTGGGGAAGCTTTTCCCTCTTCACCCTCAATTGTGGCGGGTGGGGCGCCGCCCAGCCATCGCTCGCAGCGAGCTCAGGGGCTATTTCCAAGGGCCGTTCAAAGGACCCAGGGCGATTTCGTAATTGAACTCTTGCTTGCCAAGAAGGCGCGAGGCCCATTAGACGGGACCGTAAGCAGGGCCTTGGGGAGCCAAGCCGGGAGGGAATGCGCTTGCAGAGGGCTGGGAAATCGTAGCTTTGCTTGAGTCGCGTTGCAGCAGGGGTGGGGGTGAGGAGACTCCCTCAGGGGGAGGAGAAGGAAGGAGAGAGACACCAAAGCCCTCTTGGGTCCCCGGCCTGCTTCCATAAAGCTCTTTGCAAGGCCCTTAAAATCTGCGTCGGTCCCTTAGTGACCTGCTGGTTTAGTGCCTGAGAGCCTGGTGCCTGGTTCCCAGAGGATAACAGCCTGCTACCTAAGCACAGCTGATGGAGTTACCCCTCTAGCTCATTGGGTTGGTGCCTGCCCTGTAGGCCCACCAGACCTGGGTTTGATTCCCCATGGAGGGTGGGCCATGTGCTGGTGCAGGAGAGGGGGTCCCCATTCTAGGATTCTGGTGGTTGAATTGTGCCCTTCAGGAGCTCCCCTGATCTGTGTCTGGTGGCTCAAAGTCCCTCTGGGCCTTGTGGTAGCCAGGGCTGGCTCCAGCATTTTTGCCACTCCAAGCAACAGCAAAAAAACAAGAAGCCATGATCGGCGCTACTACCACCACCGCTTCGTTCTTCGGTGGCAATTTGGCGGCGGGTCCTTCCCTCGGAGAGGGACTTGCCGCTGAAGAGCTGGACGTGCCACCCCAAGCACCTGCTTGTTGCGCTGGTGCCTGGAACCGGCCCTGGTGGTAGCCAGGGGGCACCCTGGGACAGCCATTCCAGGGGGAGCTCTTATCAGTGGGGCTGGAGATATCTCCGGGGAAGGGGGGGCAGGATATCAGCTATTTCAGGACACCCCCTACCAGTATAGCTTCAGGGGAACACTCAAACGACTCCTCATGGCCTGAGTCTCTGCTACAGGACAGGAGAGGTGGGAGCTGTATTCTACGCCTTTGACCCCTGGATGTCTGGGGACTGGTGAAAGTTCGAACAGTCCCAGGGAGCTTTGAGAAGATTCCCCTCCCATCCCATTAAGAGTATCTCCATCTTTACCCTCTCGTCGGTGTTTCTGTTCACTCCCAGACGGTCCCACGCGTGTCCGATGGCCCTTCCGAGCTGCGTTTAGAGCTGATTCTTCGGGCTCCAGTAGAGAACTTTCCCCATGAGGTGCTTTTCACCAAGTTTGCTCTGCTTTTAGTGCGTGGCTGGTTCAGCTGGTGGGAAGCTTCTCTTCTGTGTTTGGAAAGATGGATGGCGAGCCAACCCCTGTTCCCCGCCAGAGCTGAGAGGGGATGAATTCAATAGCTCAGAAACCCTTCTTTCCCTGATAGGGGGAAAGCCCTGGTCCTGTGTTCTGCCTGATTCCCAGAGCACAACCCAGCTGTGATGGGAGACACCAGCGATGGCCTTTCGTTTGACGTCAGTGGCCTTGGGACTAGGTGCCTGTGATGAGGTGGGGCTGTTCTTAATGTTTCCTCTGAAAACTGTGTGGGTGCCTCAGTTTCCCCTATGCATTAAAAGGCTCCAGTGTGCATAAATGGCTGATAATCTGTCTCCTAGCAACAAAAGAGATCAGGTGACCTCCTGGCCTGGGGAAGAGACAAAGGCCAGTGTGACAGGGCAGGGGTAAAACCCCTTTAAAGCCCTGCCAAAATGCTAGCTACAGCCTGCTCTCTGTAGGCCAGTAGGCCAAGTGTAAAGATGCTGGTACTCAGCAGGTAGCCCAGCTGCAAGCCCTAAGGAGGGCTGGCTCAGATGAACACACTGGGCTACCTAGTGACAGCTGGGCTGGGGCCGGAGAGGGCTGTAAAAGCCCTGGGCAAACCTCAGTGGGGAGGCTAGCCTGGGCGGAGCCAGGAGGGCAGTATCTCTGTCTCCATGCCAAGAAGGAAGCCTCAAGGGCCAGGAGACCCTGGGGAGGGTCTGTAGGGCACTAATTGTAGGGGGATCTGGGCACTCCACGAGCACTGTAAATAAGACACTGGGGTAATCCAACAAAAGAGAGAGTGAACAGTCTGTGTTAAACCAGCCTAAACACAGGGTGCAGGCACAACAGCGGGAGAGCCTGCGCTTCCCCTGGGACAGCCAGAAAGGATGGGGCTGCAGGGGGTTTCAGTTGGGAGCTGGCTGGGTAGGGGGAGTGGGTACAGATGGGGATGTCTGGTTCGCTGCCCCCCAGGATGGACCTGGCTGAGGGGTCTGGTTCTCTGTACCTACAAGCTCTGTTTTAGACCGTGTTCCTGTCATCTAATAAACCTCTGTTTTACTGGCTGGCTGAGTCACGTCTGACTGCGAAGTGGTGGGGCAGAACCTTCTGGCTTCCCCAGGACCCCGCTTGGGCGGACTCAGTGTGGGAAGCGTACGGAGGGGCACATGCTGAATGCTCCAAGGAGAGACCCAGGAGGTGAAGCCGTGTGAGCTTCTTGCCCTGAAGACAGTCTGCTCCGAGGGAGAGGAGGCTCCCCAAAGTCCTGACTGGCTTTGTGGGGAGCAGGTCCAAAGCATCGTCCGGGGACTCTGTGACAGTGCCCAGTACGGGCAGTTTCCCATTTGGGAGTGGAGATGGATTCCCGTTAGCTGGGCTTAGGCGCCTTCGGCATTTGCTTCCCAGGGGAGCGTGCATCTGAGATCTTCTTGGCACCCGTGTTCCTGGAGAGAGACCATTACGCTCTCACCCGTGGATACTCTAACTAGAGTCTTTATTCTAAGAGGACTATGTTGCCTTGGGTGACCACGTAGCCATGAGTCCAAGTCCCCGTGGCCATCAATTCTCTGGGGGCAGCCAAGGGCCAGGACCCCACTGGACTAGGTACTGTACAAACCATCCCAGAGATCTTACCCGCTGTGGGAAATTGCATTGCTAAGGAGGCAGTGTGGGCCAGTGGCTAGTGTGTGAGTCAAAGGGTCGGGGTTCTACCGCATGCCGACCAGGAGAGGGTGAACTTTTGGCTAAGGGATGGAGCTGAGATTCAGGAGATCTGGGTTCTTTTCCCACCCATGGTGTAACCTTGGGGAAGTCCCTTCCCCTCCTCGTGCCTGAGTTTCCTTCTCCTAAGAGGGGGATGATACTGACCCACCTCTATGGCATGCTTTGAGATCACAGAGTGGGACACACTGGCCAAGGGTTAGGCCCATCCTGGGGGAGGCGAGGAGCGGCATCACCTGACCAGGCACAGCTGAGCAACACAGTTTGGACCTCCGGCCTCGACTGACACTATCTGCAAGAAAACAGGCGGTGAGGGTGTGGAGGAGATCGCCAGCCATTCGTGGAGCTGGCAGAGTTTGGAGGCTGCAAAGTTTCCTCCTGGGGGATTCGTGAAGAGCTGTCGAGACTGGGGATCTTGGTACCGACATAACGGTGTGCAAACCCTGCTGGAGATGCGCCACCCCAGGGATAAAAATATCCCTGGTGCAGACGGGCCCAAGGGCAGATCTCCTTGGTCTCATCCTGTCCACCCATAGGAGGGGCATAGTCCCTTGCTAGTACTCTGCACCCAGGACATGCACAGCTGCACCAGGATTTTTTTCTCTGGGGGATAACAGCACATCTCCCAGCACCAACGGCCCCTTTGGCACAGGGCTTTCCAGGGCTCAGCTGCCTCCCGGGGATGCAGAGGCCTCAGCAGAGTGGCAGAATCTGCCTGTCTGTGTGCAGAAGTGGAGGTGGGGCTGGGGCATAAGGATCCTGCCTCTGCTTCCCGGGGCGCAGAGCCGGCCCTTGTGCTAAGATAGGAGCAGGATGACAGGAGGAGTGTCCAGGGCTCCTCTGCTGTGGCCGCAGGTTCTGGTTGGGACGGTGAGGCAGGATCTTGGAAATCCTATTATCAAGCCCATTCTCTGGGTGTCTCCCTGGGAAGTGCAGGAAAGCTAAGCTTCCGTGAGCCCAAAGAAACCATCCCCACTCCCATGGGCTGCACTGCGCCCCTCTCTTCTTCAGCAGTCCCCTCCAGGGTCCCCCCAAGCCCACTTGCCCAGGCTCGGGGGAAAGCGGTGGGCCTGAACTGGTAGGGGTGGGAACTGGACCCTCTGCAAGACAGAGTGAGAGGAGGGGAAGGACCAGTTGAGCGAGAGGATGAGGAGGAAAAGCTGGCAAGTTAAAACAGACACCAGCTTCCTTGCTGAGCCGGAGGCGAATTCATGCTGATGTGGTATCTCCCAGCTCATGGGGTGAATACAGCCCCCTTGCCCTGGGCTGGAATTCCTGACGGAGAATGTAAGGAAGGAGGCGCTGGCAGGGGGGTTGTAAATCAGCTCAGGAAGAGGAGCAGCCACCGGAAGGAGCCCGGGGAGCCCCGAAAATGGTTTGGGAAACGCCCAGGCTCTCTGGCGTCACCCATCTGAATTTCAAAGGCTATTCAAAGCAGCCATAATGGGGGGGCTGCGGGGCATCAGGTCTGGGGATGACATCTCCGGGGGTTACCGTGGGGTCTGTGCTCAGTGATCCGCAAAGGGCTGCCCTAGAAGGGGCCAGGGGGTGGGAGTGACAAGGGCAGGTGGAATTAGAGAGAGGTGCAAGGAGGGAGGTTCAGACCTGCTAAAGTAGCAGGAGGAGGGGCAGGTGTACCAGCTGGAGCACATCACTTCAGAGTCCCCGGCCAAATGGGAGCCGTTCTCATCAGACTCGGCCACTAATCCCTGCCCAAAGCCCGGCTTTCTCTTTGGGCTACAGCACGTTGTCAGGACAGACGTCCAGTCCTGCGACAGAGACTTCGGGGGATGGAGACTCCGCCATGCCCCGAGGAACGCTGTCCCGGTGCTTAATTCCCCTGGCGGTTGAAGATCTGTGCCTCGCTTTTTAACCCAGTTGGTCTTGTTTCTGTTTTCCACCTGCTCTCGGAAACCTCTTCCGCACGGACCTGCGTCCAGACAGTGATCAAGTCACCCTGTAACCTTCTCCTAGGTAAACTACCTCAGCATCTTAAGTGTCTCGTGGCCCAGTTGTTGCAGTAACTTAGGCCTTGAGAAACCCAAGTTTAATTCCTTGCCCCATCACTGATATCCTGTGCGGTGTGGGGCAGCGTCTCTGTGCCTCAGTTTCCCCACTTTAAAGTCAGGGATCCCAGCCCTGCTCCGCCTCACAAGGGTGCTGGAAAGATAAATACATCCGAGATTGTGAAATACTCTGAGGAAAAGCAGGTTTGGGGGAATCCTGCATTAGGACTGTAGCTCTTTTCTGAGCCCTTTCCAATTTTGGCTAGTTCTTTTGGCGGTGTAGACACTAGAACTAAACGCAGAATTCCAGTAACAGCCTAGCTAATGCTGTAGACAGAGGTGGTACCACTTCCTAGTCTTAGCTGAGATTCTCCTGCTTACATATGCAAGGATCACAGCACACTAAGGGCAGGTTTGCCATTGCTGGACCTGGACCTCATAGCAGTGCAAATGTGTCCACGCTGCACTACGCAGACCTTCTGACTCGTGTCTGCAGCTTGGGCTGCGTCCACACTGCAAAATGGCAGGACTTGGACCTGAGTCTCCCAAGGACTCAGGCTCTGAGCCACCCCGCACCAGGGTCCTAGGACCCAGATCCTGAGTGTTTGCTGACTCGAGTCAAACTGATTTGTGTGTGGACAGAAAGGAGACTTGGACTCAAACCTGAGTCAGAGCCCAGGATCTGAGTGCCTTGCACTGGGCACTCACGTTCTCCCATCATCCTTAAGTCTGTTTCAGAGTCTCAGCGTCCGGGTTGCAGCCCCCTATCTTGTGAACATCACCTACAACTTTGTTCCTAGAGATCTGACCTTGTGTTTAGTTGGATGAAACCTGTGACAGACCCAGAACAGTGGGGTACAGGAGTCTGGTAGAGGGCAAATATACTGGTCACTGGATGAGTAGTTTTCTGTTCCCTGAGTGACCAGAGCAGGGGCTGCACTAGAGTAATCAGGAACCTGCTTGAACAAATTAAGGCTGATTAGAACACTTGCAGCCAATCAAGGCAGGCTAATCAGGACACCTGGGTTTAAAAAGGAGCTCACTTCAGTTTGTGGTGTGCATGAGAGGAGCTGGGAGCAAGAGGCATGAGATGCTGAGAGTGAGAAGACATATTGCTGGAAGACTGAGGTGTACAAGCATTATCAGGCACCAGGAGAAAGGTCCTGTGGTGAGGATAAAGGAGGTGTTGGGAGGAGGCCATGGGGAAGTAGTCCAGGGAGTTGTAACTGTTGCACAGCTGTACCGGGAGGCACTCTAGACAGTTGCAGTCCACAGGGCCCTGGACTGGAACACAGAGTAGAGGGTGGGCCTGGGTTCCCCCCAAACCTCCCAACTCCTGATCAGACACAGGAGGAATTGACCTGGACTGTGGCTTCTACCAGAGGGGAAGGTCTCTGAGCTGTTTCCCGACCCACAGGGTGAATCTCTGAAACGAGCAAATCCATCAATAAGCACAGGACCCACCAAGGTAGAGGAGGAACTTTGTCACAAAACATATTGATCAAATGCGTCCCCTGTTCCAAGCGATCCAAATTAGCCTGAATAACTGACCACTCCACCAGTTCTGGAGTCATCTGCAAATGTTGCCAGCAATGATCCTCCAGACCACTGCTAAAGATGTTGAGTAACATTGGGCCAAGAAGAGAGCCCACTAGAAAACCTCCCTTTGGATGATGATTCTCCATTTAGAAGTACTTTTGGAGATCTATCAGTTAACCAGTTTTGAATCCATTTAATATGGATTTTGTATATGCTAATTGTTTTCCTCAGAATGTCATGTAAGACTAAGTCAAATATCTTAGAGAAGTTGAAGTCTATTAAATCAACTCCACCAAATTTGAGATCTCATTGAAAGACAATCACAAGTCTGCATAACAAGATGTATTTCCATATAACCATGTGCTACCATCCTTTATTTCTGGCCTCTCTGTATCCCATATCAGCCTTTGCATGATTTTGCCTGGTATTGACCTATAGGTACCTAGGTCATCCCCTTTGCCATTTTAAACATCAGACCGACATTTGCTTTTCTCTAGTCCTCCGGGACTTCCCTGCTGACCCAAGATTTGTTAAAAATCAACATTAAGGGTTCAAAGAACTCCTCGGCCAATTCTTTTAATACTCCCGAGTGCAAGCTATCCAGGCCGGCAGATTTTAAAATGTTGATGGGTTGCTGCTTTTACTGATGGAATACAGCGTTTCATTATCTCCGTAAGATCCCAATACATCATCCAGCTTCCATCCAAAAACAAGAGTAGAAATATGTCTTGAGCATGCCTGCCTTTGCTACATCACGGCTGACAATTCCTCCATCCTTACCTAGTGTCAGACCTCCTCCGTTGCCAGGATTTCATTTGTTCCTGATGCAGTTAAAGTTAGCAGCTGGTGGAGGAGATGCGGCTGGGGGCAGGTGTACCCCATGCAGTTAGGGGCTGCTAAAGTAGATGAGGTGGAGGTAGGTGAACTGGCTGAGAAGCAGATACAGCAGGTGAGGTGAAGAGCTGTTCTGGCAGAGAGGGATGTGGTCTGGTGCCTTATGGAGGAACAGAAGCAGCAGATGGGCTCAAGAAACTGCACAGTGGATGGAGCCAGGCGAGGTACAGCAGGTGGTTTAGGGTTAGTTCCGTAAGTAGGCTTTGGGTCAGGTGGTGGACGGAGACTAGGGTAAATACATATCTGCTGTCTTCTCCTTCCCCTATTGGGGAACACAACAGAGTTCATGTGCTGGGCCTTCCGTTCAGTGGTGACCCGAGGAAACAGCCACAGTTCTTGGGTTAGCAGGAACGGCCGCCAGGGCAGCTGGTGGACTCTCAGGCTAGCGTTTCATAGTGTCTTGTTGCCACCTGTCCAGGCTTTCCCAGGATTGTCCCTTTTCGGAGGTAGCCATCCTGGGAAATCTGCCCAGTACACACTGCCGCTGGGCTCAGGGTCACCCCAGTGGTCCTGGTTTCTTGGACCTCTGGAAAACCATGGTCTCGCGAGAGGTCTGAGTTGGATTCTTTGATCTCCCAAACCAGCAAGGACAGAGAGGAGCTGCTGCTGGGGGTTCGGAGAGCTCCATGGGGCACTCAGATCACTTGAGACCAGGAAGGGTTCCTGAGCTCCAGAGTGTGTTCTCCCTTGCCCAAGAAAGGCCACCAGAGGGGACACCTGCCCTCCAGGACTCAAGCCGCAGAGTTGGACTCCAGGATTCCAGTTCAGCCCACAATGGAGATACAGGCCAGGTGCAACATTCAAGTCCAGGGCATCCAATCCCTGGGGAAGCCGGGGGAGGGTTTGGAATGGGCCTGACTCACTTGGAGATCAAGGGACATACTTTCAGTGGCAGGGTGCAACTCCCATGTTCTTGCTCCCCAAGGGGCTGTTTGATCATCAGCTGCATCCCATGAATTCTCTGCTCTCAGTTCCGGAGACTCAACTGGGAAATGCAAAGGGCAGACACATGCACGGGGAACATTTTCCATATCGGCGTCTGTCTTTCTTTCTTTCTCCAAAGTACAAAGCTGCTGCCAATAACTTAACAGGCACTAAAAGGTCTCAAGGAGGAGCTGGCTAAAGGGACCCGCTCAGCTATTGTCAGAGAGGAACAATCCATAGGTCTCTGAGGCCGGGGCAGGGGGCATTTGGATCATCTACTCTGCTCTCCTGCCTAGCCCAGGCCAGAGACCCCCACTCAGAGAGTTCTGTGTCCAGCCCAACGAACGGTGGCTCCTTCTTTGCTGGTGACCCACATAACCAGCCACCGAGATCCTGCCCCGAGCCTACGCTTATGGCACCCCAGGGGTGTCAAAGATCTTGTGGAGAGGTAAGAGAACTGGCCCCTGGGTCTAACCACCCTTCGCCCCTCCCTCTTTTGGGGTGTGGGAGCAGAGTCTTGGGGACCTATTCAAGCCAGCTTCCCTCACTAACGAGAGTGGAAGGGAGCTGGGGAGTTGGGGGAGGCTGACCCGACCAGGACTGATCCAAAGCCAGTGGGACTCTTTCCGTGGGATTAGAGGCTTCAGATCAGGACCCCAGAACCGGCAGCTGTTGTGAGG
The DNA here is from genome assembly GCF_003597395.2 of Chelonoidis abingdonii. Lineage (NCBI taxonomy): Eukaryota > Metazoa > Chordata > Testudines > Testudinidae > Chelonoidis > Chelonoidis abingdonii. The sequence continues at coordinate 7,551,322 of NC_133789.1, forward strand.
CCTGGATGTAACGGAGCTACAGGCTGGTAAATTCCCCAGCCTGCTCTGAGCAGCTCCATGCTATGCACAGATTGGGGGTGGGGGGAGCCACAAGAAGCAAGTGGGGGGCAGGGCGGGAGGTCAGCCAGCCTTAGAAGGCAGGGGTCAGTATCACAGCTGGCTCCCCTCTGAAACCACCGTAGGCCCACAGCCTGATGGGGCCACGGAGGCTCTCCATCCTTCCAGGTGGATCGGCCAGATCAGCACTGCTTTCTTCCAGCTTCATCCTGAGCCTTGTTTGCCTCTGCTGACGGAGCAGCTGAGGCTGCTGAGCTTTGCCTCCCCGGGGGTGACTGGCAGCGCCTGGGAGCCTGTCAGATCTTCCCATTGTTTTAATCACTACCACATTGGAGAGCCATGGGGCGGCGGGGGGGAGGATGGATGGGGCCTGGTTTCAGAAGGGGGGTGGGCGGGGTGGGGAAGAGGAGAGCTGGGGGGAGGAGAAACAGCCACATCAGAAAAACGTCTTGGCACCGAGCGCTTCTTTGATTCATTGCAGCTGGGCTGGGGCTGGAAGGAGCCCGTCCGTCCAGCTAGCGGATGGAAAACGCAGAGAACTGCAGTCCCGGGCTGGCAGAGAGCTTGCAGCAGGCGTGGAGGGGCAGGGCTGGGGGGGGGGGCAGGGAAGAAGCTCCTCTTCCAAAATGCATCAAAGGCGGGGTGATTTATTCAGCAGGCCTGGCCCTTCCAAGTGACCTCATTTCAAACGGCTGCTTCTTCCTCTGGTTCTCTGCGGAATCAAGGGGCCAGTGCCACGTGTGACGGGCACTGGGAGCCGTGGGAGGCGCTGGAGTCTCCAAATCACACTTGCGACCCCTGTCCCCACCTTCGTCGCTGGCTTAAACTGGGAGCAGCGTCTCCCTTTCAACCCCGAGCCTCCCGTTCTCGGCTTGTCGTCCCCTTGATGGCAGGTCAGCACGGGCATTATTGAGGCGAGTGCCTTTATCACTTGACCATACCCTTGGTTAATTAACTTTTTGGGGAGCTGGGTGTCTAAATACTCTCTCTGCCTTTACAAATCTTTTCTGTCAGCTGGCTCCGTAAGAGGTTGCCTGCTCTTAAGAGGCCAAAAAAAAAAATTAGTTACCTGGTTCGTTTAATATAAGCCAATCCAAATTGCCCCTCCAAAGGATAAGAGATCATTCAGCGGTAGCTTGATTCAGGGTACCAATAATGAGTTCCAGGGCCCCTCGCCTCTGGATTGCTGGGTCCAGGTCAGCGCTAATTTAGAAGTTAGTGTTTTGATGGCTTTTGGGTGGGCGTGATCTGAAATGAGTTCGAGGAATCTCAGGCCAGGTGCTAGTGCACAGATGTTCCACAGGCCGGAAAATTGCTAGTGAAATAATTTTTTCAAAGAGCTCAGCGCCCATTTAGGCACCAAAATAAGTGGGCAGATTTCACCAAAACTCAGCATGGGGCATGCGGAGGGCTTGGGAATCTGGCCACGAGCTCTTGCAAAAACAGGGCCCTAGCTAAGGAGCATCAGCCTTGCCTTCCAGCATGGAGCAGAGGCACTTCAGCACCATGAAAGGGAGAAAGATAACACTGCCTTCGCTTTGCCGTCCCTGTTCTGTGGCTAAATTTGCTCTCTGGGGCTGTCAACACAACACTGAATCCACACCGAGAATTTCAAAAAGGTCCACTTTCTTAATGCCACGGGACTGTTTTTTAAAGGTAGCTCTTTAAACATCCCATTCGAAAACCGGTATAAGTTCAGAGGAAACTCGCAGCTTGCAACTCGATGGATTTAACCCACATTCCTTATGGGGTGCTCCTCCAGGACTTTCTCACTCCCCCTCTCTTTTTTTAATAGATTCCGTTTGGATTTCTGACACGGGGGGGCCCCAAAAGTATCTCCAGGGTAACTCTAGTGAAGACGCAGGAGTTGGTTAAACCACAGATGAATTTGAGCTATTGCCACCGCAAAGCTGGGAATGATTCTAACATTTCTACATTCCACTGTTGCAGAGCAAACGCCGTGGGTGCACTGCAGTATTCATCCTTGGCCGTTAGTCACCGATAGCATCAATGAAGTACGAGGCTTATGCAAATAGGGCCTGATCCTCCACTTCCAGGGCCTGATCCGATGCCCTCCCACCCACAAAAAATCCTCCCATTGATTTCTCTGGGCTTTGACTCAAACCCAGCTTCAACCCCAGAGTGCCTCCTTCACTGATTTACCCGGCGTAAGGAAAGGGAGAATCAGTTTCCTAGGTCTCTGGCTGTACTCCAGGGTCTGGCTGAGTTGTCATTTAAAAGGAGACTGTCAGATTCATTAGGATTTCTTTAAAAAAAAACCAAACAGGTTTGGAGCAATAGAAAGATTTCGATGAACTAATTCCATCGCAAACAGCACTGGTGGGAAAAGACATAGCCCCTGGGGGGGAACGGAACATTGCAGACAGCCCAAATGGTGAGGGGTGAATCAGCTGGGGCCAGACCTTCCGCTGGTGTGAAGTGGAGTCAGTTTAGGAAATCAGTGGAGACCTGTGCTGATTTAGGCCAGCTGGGGATCTGGCCCGATGTATTGGGGTACGTGTGATAGACAGGCCTTCATTTCACACCCAGCACGCTGCCCCCCTCTGCAGACCCCCCCACCCACCCTGCAGGTATGAGCTGTTTGTTTCCGGACCGGAGTGCTCAGCCCTGTCCCGTTCACACAGTGCCCGGAAAGACAGGCTCCAAGGGCCAAGCATTTTCGATCTGGGTGCGGATCCACGTGGCCCCAAGCTTGGGGGAGGGGCGTCATCTTAGAAACATTCGGTGGGCGGGAGGGCAGAGTTGTGTCAACACATGGGACATGATGTGGGATTGGATTATCTCCTACCCAGGCTGGGGGAAGAAGTGGACACATAATGGTGCATAGAGACCTATGAAAAGTTGTGGGGGGAACATTTGTCCCCCTTGCCCCACAGTCAGTGACTCTCCCGCACAGGGAGTGGGGCACGGAACTGGGGTCCTGGGTCTGGTTCCGCTTTGGAGGGTGGATGCAGTGGTGAACGGAAGGAACCAGGTGAAGCTGGGGAGAGCTGTGCCCTGCCCCCTCGCTTACTTTAATGCCGGGTGTAAATCGGAGCTCTCTGCCTGGGCATCTCTTCGCTCGGTCTAGTGCCCAGATGTCCTGATTTTATAGGGACAGTCCTGATTTTTGGATCTTTTTCTTCTATAGACTCCTATTACCCACACCCCCCTCCTGATTTTTCACATTTGCTGTCTGGTCACCCTAGCTCCAGGTGCTGATCTAAGCCAGGGTGACTCCGGAGTGAGTCCACTGGAGGAGTGGACGGATTCACACCCGGGCAGCCGAAATCAGAGCCCAGCCATGTGCCAACCTCGCCTTCTCTCTTGGGTCTTTTCATATCTCCCAGGCCCACGTCAGCATCACACACACCCCCTGCCCCGCACCTCCAAACTCGGATCATCCCCCATCCTCTCTCTGATCCTGCCTCCAGCCTTTCTCTCTCGCCACTGTGGACTGGCAGGAATCACTGCCACAGAATGAGCTGCAGCCTGATCTGCCAAAACCTGCCCTCCATGCTCAGCTTTGACAGGGTCTGAGTCACACAGAGAAGTATTTGGCCTGTTTTCTGTAGGGCTCATGGAAGGGCAGAGCTAAGTGGCCCTGTCCTGCCAGCATCACTCCGGGCATCTTCAGTGCCACCAGCACAGGGCGTCGGGGTCTGCTGGGGGGGCGGTCCTGTGGAAAGGAGTGGGGCCTCAGGATGCAGCGGGCCTGGTTAGCTGGGCATTGAGTGGAGCTGTCGGGCCAAGGAATGTCCCTCACCAAAAAGCCTGTGTTAGCAACGGGCTCCTTGCAGAGGCTTCCAACAGAGATCAGAGCCCTGCTGTGCCAGGCGCTGGTACAGACACCGAGTGAGAGACAGTCCCGGCCCCAAAGAGCGTCCAGGCTGAATGGACAAGACCGAGAACAAGCAGGAGGGGAAGCAGGCTCTGTAAGGGGGAGGGACTGGTGCCAGGTCAAAGAGCAGAGCCGAGGACCCTGCTCCCTCCCCTGGTCCAGCGCTCTGGCCAAAGCTGCTGCTCAGATCTACCAAACTCGGTGCTGGCACTAGCCGGCCGATCCTCCCACCAGCCCTTCACAGGGAAGTCCTGGAGTCATGACGAGTACAAAGGTGTGTTCTTGACTTGGGGTGAAATCCTAGTGGAGCCAAGGCAGCAGGCGGGTTTCGGACAAGTCCGTGGGCCGAGTGAAAGGCTAGGGTCTAATTCTCCCTGCTAACCCCTGGGACGGCTACCCCTGCCTTGTCTTCACTAGGGCTTCACTTCATGTGAAGAACGCACCTTTACTTTAACTTGTGTTATTATGGGGCAGCAAAACCGGGTGTCAGGACCAACCAAAGGCTGTCAGTGTCCGGTCCAGGGTCCAGATCGAGGGGTTGCCATGTGTCAGGCTAGGGCTAAGGACGCCTGGCCAGCTCTGCCTCCCCTGAGCAATCTAATTAACCATAAGCCATGGTGTGGGGCCTGCTGCCAAGCACCGATCCTCTCACGTCTCTTATTCTCTCGCCAGCTCACTCCTCACCCTGCCCTGCCCCTCGCATTAGCACGGGAGCTGCTTGCCTAGCAGTGATGCTCGGGTGTGAGGATGTCAACCTCGCATGGCCTTAAGGAGACAGAAAATGAGTCACCCTGGTCATGCATTTACCCAGAGGTTGCATGCCCGGCCGTGCATTCTCAGCACACTGCAGGCGCATCAACGCACCGAACTGCACCACGCCTAGGGGAGGTAGAGAAACGGCCGCTTTGTGGAAGGAGAAGCAGAGGCACGGGCCGGCCTTAGGACACACAGGGAGCCAGGGACCCAACCTGGGAGTTCCTGGCTCCTCCTCCTGCGATCAGCCCACTAGAGGTTGGCACTGCCTCAGGCGCAAGGCAGTGTTGCCCAAGGGGTAAGGCACTGGATTGGGACTCTGGAGACCTGGGGTCTCTTCCCAGTTGCCTGACCTTGGGCCAGTTGCTTCTCCTCCCACCATCTGTCTGGTCTATTTAGGTGATAAGATCTTCCAGGCTGGGCCTATCCCTCACGATGTGCATATACAGCACAGAGAGTAACAGGACCCTGATCTCGGTCAGGGGCCTCAGCGTTCTACCGCAGCGTAAATTCGAATCACTTTCTATCCAGAGCACCTCTCTGGGCAGAGCCATCCTGTCTCCTGTTGGAGCACATGGCTCCAGCGCCAGGAGGGCGGCGCTGCATGAGAGATGAGGAATCGTGTCTTCAGGGCTTTGAAAGGGCTGATCGGGCTGAGGAAGGCGAATCCAAACTCTCTGGGGGACTTGGAAGTTCTTGAAGGGGTTATTTCAATTGGGGAGGCTCTGAGGCGGGTGGCGGGGATGTGTGCACGGTGGAGTTCCCTCCCCAAGCAGCAGCCCCCACCCGGCGCTGACTCTTGAGAGGGATCTAGGCCGCTGGGTGCAGTAATTGAAAGCAGATCATCTCCACCCCCCAGCCGCTGAGAGCAGCAAGGAATTTGCCTTCAGCTTCTGTACCCGGCACATTTTTCTGGGCTGTTTCATTCCTTCTGTCTCCTCCTTCCTCCCATTGCCGAGATCTCTCCCTCTCTCCTCCGGCCTCGGCCACTCCCGCTCCAGCCCCCCTCGTGCCAAGGCCCAGCTGGCGCCCGCCCCAAAAACGCAAGAGGCTTCTGAAGTTTCCAGCCGGGAGCTGACACGTACCCGGGGCTCGAGCCCAGCACCTCTCTGCAGCTCCACGTCTGCAAGCCGGGGGAGGGGGGCAGTCAGGCCTCTCAGGGACTCATGCCCTGGAGATTGGGGCAAGGCAGTGGGGGGAGACATGCCTAGGAGGTACACAGGGCGGTGGGACACCTGCTACCCTTCCTCTTTGACCTGCCAAACTCCAGGCTTCATCTTCATCCCCACTCCATCCCCCTCTCTCTCCCTCCATCCCCACTCCTTCTTCCCCCTATTCTTCCCTCACCTCTTTCCCTCTTCCCCCTCCCTTCGTTCTCCTGTCCTTATCCCTCCCCTTGCCACATACACAGCATGGGCCGTGCCCCCCTAGGTTACGAGGGGAGCAGCAACACCCATCCCCCATCCTGACACAACAGTGAAAGATGGCAAAGCTCCATCCCATATTTGCACTGGCTAAGCTGGAGCATCACTTCTCCCCATCTGCTAGCTGGGGAAGGCTGCTCCCAGCCTCACCTGGCTACAGCTGCTCCCCACTGGGAGGGAAGCAGTTCCCTTGGTGGGCCAGCATCTTTTATGATGCTCCCTAGAATAAACCCAAAGGGTCTCAATCGTCATGCTTCTGGGCATAAACTGGGCCCTAGTCCGAGGGTCAGGAAGGACCCTTCCCGGGCATATCATGAGCTTGCTACATTATGCAAGGATCATGTATTCCTCTGAGCACCTGGCACTGAATTGCAGGATCGCCCTAGTCAGACAGAGCATGAGGCCAAGGTAGAGGGATTCCCTGTTCCTGGCACCAGGTGTCGTCACTAGTATATGTTAGAGCAGCCTTGAGGTGGGCTGCTCCAGCGGCCGGTGATGGCATGTGCTGGCCACACCCCTTTGCCACCAACCACGCCCCATACACTGGCAACCAGAACCCACTAGGATGGCTCTGCCCCACCCCAGGATTTCCCTACCTAGGGCAAACTTCAGGCGGACCAGCCCTGCTGCCTTTGCCCTGCCAAGACAGCTAGGCATGGACAAGAGGCTGAGCCCTCGCAAGCAGGCAGTGCCATTGCTGGAGGCTGGCTACTGGGACACAGGAACCAACTGTCCCTCCCCTGGCACCCTTTGGTGGTCACCTCCTGGCTGTGGAGTGCAGTGACCAGCGAGGGAAATTGACACCCACCCCAGCTCCGGCGGGTAAGGGAGCCCAGGCACAGGGCATCAGGGACAAGGGCTCTGCGCTGGGCTAGAGACCTCTCCCAGGCTGGATGTGTTTAGACATCCCCTTGCAGAGGATCAGATGGGTCCCGGGGGTGGGGAGGGGATGCTAGCTCCTGGGACAAGCAGAGGCATGACAGCTCCAGCTGCAGGTGCTGCAGGGTTTAGCTCCCAGATCCTCATGCCCCCTCCCCTCAATTCCCATCCCCTCCCCCCCAACACACACACTCTGCTCTGGGGAAGGAACCTTGTTTCTGTAGGTCAGGTAAAGCTCAGGAATATTTGCTCACACCCTTGCCTGGGGGCGGGGGCGGGGAACAGGTCTAAATAGCTTCCGCTTGAGATTCCAGGCCGGAACGTGACTGACCCCCAGCGAGGGCTCCCCAGCCACAGACTAGAAACGCCCAACTAACACGGGGTCTTTTCCTGTCCATTGACTTTACCAGGAGCTGCGCGGGCCTGGCTGCCCCCGGAGGGAATGGCTATAAGCCCAGGGCTCCCTGGGAACGTGGCTGCCAGTCCCACGGAGGTCATAGAGGTGAAGGCCAGAAGAAACACCCCCCTGCCTGTCACAGACCACCGACCCCCTCCCAACCATGCAGGGGACCAAAGTGTCCCAGCTCTTGGGTGCAACAGGAGGCACTCAGTGAGATATACCCAGTAGCATTGGCCCCGTTGTGCTAGGAGCTGTACAGACACACAGGAGGAGGCTGGCCTTGTCCTGGAGCACTTACAATCTCCATAGACAAGACTAAGGCACAGAGATGGGAAGTGACTCACCCCAGGGCAAGGGCAGAGCTGGGATAGACCCCAGGTCTTCAGAGTCCCAGGCCAGGCCACCACCAACTAGCCTGGGCTGCCTCTCCCCCCTAGCCTGTGTTTCAGTGGCTCAGTGGAGGTTCTGATCAAAGCCCAGCTCTGCAGGTGACCTCTTCGGTTTTCTGGGGCAGGACGTGCACCTGTCTCCTCGCAGGGCTCTTAGAGATCCCAGGGGACATCCCTTGTAAGAGGAGGGTGTTTGCGGCCAGCACCCTTCATTGAACTTCCCTCTCTCTCCCCACGGGCCGTGCGCGTGCTGGTCTCTGCCCTCCCAGGCTGCATCGCGGCAGGCCGGCCATTTCTGTGCCTGCCCCAGATCCAGGGATGGTGGTTCTGCATTTTGTCCAGCTAGTGCCCTGGAAGCTCAGTGAGTTTTCCTGCTGGTGTCAGAATGGGGATTCTTTCCCTCACCAACTGCCCCCGTTGCCCCTTCCTGCATTTCTTCCACTTCAGGGGGAAACGTCTCTCTTCCTCTCCCAATACCTCCGTTTTTCTTTCTTTCCTTCCTCTCCCCTTTCTCTTTCTCTTCACCTCCCTTCACTCCCTCTTTCCTACCCAGCGTACAAAGGGGCTGACGCTTCCTTTAAGCAAAGCAAGCAGGGTTCCTCGCATCTCTTGGGGGATACTTTCCCCTCTGTACTACCCCACACTCTGCTCCTGAGCCCCACTGCAGGTCAGGGGCATGATTCACCCCCCACACCCCCCAAGTGATTGCAGGTGGGAGGTTCAGGTGCTTTTGTCAAGCCCACCAGCAACTCAGCCCCAGCAGCAGGGACCCAGTAATTTAGCTTCCCATCCTTTCTCCTCTCTTAAGGGGCTTAAGCTTGAAGCCAGATTTTCTTAGAACCCTGAAGCTCTTACCTGTCCAACCCCCACACGCAATCACTGTCCACCTGAGCACCTCCCCCCGTCAGTGCATTTATCTTCCCAACCCCTGCAAGACTATCTTTTACTGAAAGGGATCCGAGGCCTAGAGAGTCCCATAGGAGTCTGTGGCAGAACTGGGAATCAAACCCACATCCCCATCCAGGGGCCCTAACCATTAGACCACCCTACCTCCCTCAGCAGCGGGAAGGGAGAGCTTTTTCCTGAATGTTTCCCACATCTGCAGGGAGGCAGCTAGCAAGGACCGGCCCCGTTGGAGCGAGCGGGGAGCTCGGATCCTGGCCGTGGTGTGCCCAGCAGGAGGGGGAGGGGAAGAGAGGAATTTTTATGCTACAACTAAAAAAAAAGCATCCACGTCTCAGCGGTTGAGAGAGCCGGCAGTGTCCCCCCCCACCCCCACCCCTCCCCCTCCAAGGGATCCCTCCTGGGCGGTCGCAGGCTCTCAGGGTTCCCAGCGTGGCGTGACAGGGACCCAAGCAAGCGGAGTCATGTTGCTGGGAGCTGAGGAGGAGCAGCCTTGCAATGTTGCCTTTTGCACGACTGCTTAAATGTGGACAAGAGATGGGACTGGAGGAGAGAGAGGGGATCAGAATTCTCCTGGACTCTTCCACAGAGCTTTTCATCCCTAAATCTCAAAGCACTTTACTAAAGAGGTCGAGCGTTATCCCCATTTTAGCTGGGGAAACTGAGGCACAGAGGGGCGATTTGCCCACGGTCAATTAGAAAAGCGGAGATAGAACTGGGAAAGGAAGCCAGGTCCCCTGTCTCAGTCCAACACCCTATCCACTTGGTGTCTCTACCTAGACAGGTGCTCGCACAGATAGGTAGATGTCTCGTGGCTGCAAAGAAAATATTCAAAATGCTTAAAAAACACTTCATGGTTCTGACGCCAAGCTCATGAATTTGGGGGCCTGGCGGATGATTTTCGAATACTTGAGGCTGGCAAGAAGGGATCGGGTGGGAGGGGAAATGGGAGGGTTCTTTAGGACGTCAGCTGGTCAGGAATCTTTCAGGGAAACTTTTTCATCAGAAAATGCTGATCCATCACAAACATTTCTCGAGCCCAGGCTGGGATTTCTGCTGGGAGAGAGACGGCAAAATTCGCCAACTTCCAGTATCATCATTGCCGTGTTGATCCCAAGATATTAAAGAGACACGAGGCAGGAGAGGTGATGTCTTTTAAGGACCAAGCTCGGTTGGTGAGAGAGACAAGCTTTCAAGCTTACCCTGCCTGAAGAAGAGCTCTGTGGAGCTGGAAAGCTTGTCTCTTGCCAACAGGAATTGGCCTAAGAAAAGACCTTATCTCCCCAACCCTGTTTCTGCACAGACACAGCCTGACTCCCCCCGGCTGCAGAAGAGCTTGCAGCCTCGGGGTTCGCACGCTCACCTGGGAGATACAGGGTGTGACAAAGTGGGAATGTTCTTGATGTGTTATGTGAATGCTGAGTGGGGAGTATTGACCTGGAAAGGTTGCAGGCGAGTTGTGCTGGGACGGCCTGCACTGGGGAAGGGAGGATACCTGAGCTTGTAACCTGAGAACCCAGGAGGGGTTGGAGGCCAGGTAACACCTCTTCCCCGGAAACCGGGCAAAGGCTGGAGGAGGAGATGCGGGGAGGCTGAGTGAGAGGCTGGAGGGTTTTTCAGTTTTGGAGCTGGCTGGGAAATGGACAGGGCCTGGGCCTCCCAACCAGGCTGTGGCCTCCCTGGGGGCCCCAGATGGCCCTGGGTCCTCTTGTCTGTACTGGCAAGACCTGTTTTGGACTCTGTTCCTGTCATCTAAATAAACCTCTGTTTTAGTGGCTGGCTGAGTCACGTCTGACTGTGAAGTGTGGGGGGCAAGACCCTGTGGCTTCCCCAGGACCCCGCCTGGGTGCACATGCTGTGAGAAGCGCACGGAGGGGCATATGCTGAATGCTCCAAGGAGAGATCCAGGAGGTGAAGCCATGTGAGCATCTTGCCCTGCAGACAGTCTGCTCCGAGGGAGAGGAGGCTCCCCCAAGTCCTGCCTGGCTTTGTGGGGAGCAGTTCCAGAGCATCGCCAGGGGACTCTATGACATTGGGTCAAAACTCTGCTACAAAGGAGAGCAAGGGCATGAACCTAGGCGAGCACCCTCCCCACTGGCCTCTGTCTTGCTCATCTTCTTTCCACCCCCAGAAGCTGACAGGTCTCGGTTTGTCCCAACGCGGCCCGGCCGCAAATTCGGAAACCTCCATGTTTTTCACAAAATGAAATTCTTGTTTTCCAGCCAGCCCGACTTTGGGTCTTCTCCAGACCCTCCATTGTCTCTTGTCCCACGGCAAAGCACCTGCAGCGCCCAGCCCCCTGAGTACCAAGTCCCTCCATGCACAGCCGGGTCACCCAGGGCGGGCAGCCAGGTCACTGCTGGAGTTAATCCACCTCCCCTTCAGGCTGTAGCTAGATTGACGGAAGACCATAGACCATAGAGCTAAACTTAGGTCAGTCTAGCTACACCTCTCCAGGGGGGGATTTTTCACACCCCCGAGAGTCGTAGCCACGCTGATGCCAGTTTTCAGAGTAGACACTTTCGCCTGTCCCATTCCAGATGTCACCAGCTGCCTCGCTCCAGCCCCCAAGCTCTGTACTACATCGTCACTGGGGAGCCCCCAAATGAAGAATTATTACATTAAATTGGGATCGAAAGGTCTCTGGGGGCAGGGACCGCCCCGCTCACTATGGGTCTGTGCAGCACCTGGCATGATGGGGCCCAGATCTTGGCAGGGCATTTTAGGCATGAGTGCCTAGATAGCAACCTCTCTGCTCTTCAACCATGCCTCAGGGAATGGCAAATGCTTCCTGAAAGTGCCCAGCCCTCTCCCCCAGCCCAGGCTGTGGTGGATCCAGCACCCCACGGGCTGTCCCTTGGGGGAGCTTCCAGCTGGGGATTGGTGGCAGCTCCTGCATTTTTTTCCTTAGACAGCTCACTCTGTCCCAGAAGGGCTGCCAAGGAATCACTGGCTGTTGGCGTTCACCCCAGCGGTGAACTCCCTGCACATGGACAAGCCGAGACTCCCCTCTCGCTGCACATTCCTCGCTCCTTTCCCAGGCCAGCAGAGAGGGAAGGGGGAAGAGTCTGGTTCACTTCAGGAGCTCCACCGCACCGAGAACAGGCAAAAGGATCCCAGTCCCAGCCGCTAGCTCTCATTCCAAACCACCTGGGATTTTCTTCACCCGTCACTGCAATGCAGCCACCTCTGGGACGGGACATGGCGGCTGTTTCAAAAGTGCACCGAAACGAAGCACATGAGGTTAGGGTGCAGCGTGAGATAGAATATCATCTCCAAAACAAGGGGGATAGGGAGATTTCAGGCAGGCAGGAAGAGTCAGGTTTGTCCAGGAATCTGTAGTTAATCCCTCTCAGCCGAACAAAGCATAGGTAGGTGGCCTTTTGGTTTCTGCATCAGGCACCCAAAAACTTTCTATTCTGCAGTTGGCATTCACCATGCAAACACCTTGCACTCTGCCTCTGGCATCCGGCGTGCAAACATATTGCACTCTGAAGCAGGTATCTAGTGTGCAAACACCATGCACTCTGTAAGGCTAGTATCTGACTCTCCAGCATGTAATCACCGTGAACTGAGAGACTAGAGGGCAGCTGGCATTGAGCCGTCAGGACCTCAATGTTGTGATGCCAGTTGCGATTCCTCCCCAAGTCAATTGGCATAAATTCCTCCCCAGACACTAAGTGTTTAAAAAAAAGTCTCACGGACATTTCCCTCCCAGAGCCAAGGGGCAGCGAGGGGCCCTGCCATCTCGGAGCATCACCTGCTTCCTGCCTGTGCCTTGCACCTTGAGATGGAGGGGGTCCTGGATGTTCCAGCCAGGATCTTGCTGCTGTCGCCCTGTGCCTATCTAGCTGTGCTGCTTGCATCACTGTTGAATGCCCCATCTCCCGGTAATGGATGGGCGTGTGGTGCAACTTGAGGGCCTCTGCCACCTCTCTGCCTTCTCCCAGCAAAGCAGCGCCGTCGTCGGTGCCCTTTGCTCCATCCCTGCAAACAGGAAGGCAGCCGCCAGATCTGGTTTCCCAGGCTTGGCAAGCAGCCAGTCAAGGAGAGTGTGAACAGGTTCCCCTGCTGCGAGCAGCCGGGCGAAGGGAAGGAGGAATGAAAGGAGAGGAAACAACCCACGAGCCACCTGAGTGCACCTCCAGGGCTCACAATTCGGGGATGGATCTGCCAGGTGAAACCATTGCTGGTCAGTGTGAAAGAATCCATAGGGGCTGGTCTCTTGTAGAGGGGGAAAGAGCGAGTGGCAAACATGGGGTGGGGATGCTGAGTGGGGCCAGAGTACCTGGAGCTCCCCCCACAGCCAGCGCTCTTGCCCTGATCCCTACAGCACCTCCTGCTGGCGGAGGCTGAGACTGGAGCAGCCAGGAGCTCCCCCCACAATCAGCGCTCCTGCACCTTCCCCTACAGCGCCTCTTGCTGGGAGAGGCTGGGACTGGATTACTGAGACTACCAACTGGGGAAAAGGAAAGGAGTGTCTGGACTGGGTTTTCTTATCTCTCTGGGCCATCTGGAGTGGCCTTGCTTGGACATCCATCTTCTGGCAACCGAGCAGACGCTTTCTGCAAAGAGAAACCATCAGGATGCCTGAGAGCTGGTCTAAGGATGGCCAGTGTTTGGACCGAAGGCTGAACAGACCTGCAGGACGGAGCCAGAGCAGCTTCCTTGCAGGGGAGGAGGGTTCAGTGTGTAGCTAGGGTCAGGACAAACCGATCACTGCACAAGCACCCAGGCACACACTCCTAATCACACACTCAGCTACACAGCCTGTTCTACCATAAACACATCCCCCATAGCCCTCTCACAATCCTGTCTCACACCCGTACATGCGCACACAGTCCTCTCTGTCACGGACACACATGCAGCCACAATCCTCTTTGTCACACACATGCACACACAGAGTCCTCCCTCTCTCTTTCTTAACCTCCCCCCATCGCACAATTTTCCTAGATCTCCTACCGAGCACGCTGTGACACGTGGCTGTGTCTTGTGTCTGGCATCTAAACCTAACACCTTCTCTATGAGAACATCCTTGGAAAGACCCTGGAGAGAGGGAGCTGCTGAGGTCTCCCCAGGCACAGAGCTCATGTGCTCGGCCGGGGAGGTCTGGGGGAGTTTGCTTGAGGGAGACCCCTACCCCACAGGACTGTGGATGGGGAAGGAGGGGTGAGTGGTTAGCTGTCCATCTCCAAGGGTCTAGCTTGTGACACCAATTGCCATGGTGATTAATCCTCCATCTCCAAGGGTCTAGCTGTGACACCAGTTGCCATGGCAATTAACCCTCCATCTCCAAGGGTCTAGCTTGTGACACCAGTTGCGTGGTGATTAACCCTCCATCTCCAAGGGTCTAGCACGGGACCCCAGTTGCCATGTGTGACTAACTGGGAATGTTCTTAATGTTTGCTCTGAATACTGTGTTGGTGCCTCAGTGTCCCCTAGGCAGTTCTTAAGTATCTAGGTGGTGGGATAAGGGTGTGTGATTGCTGCAGAGCAAAGGGCCAGTGCACCTAAATGCCTGGCACTCTGTCTCCTAGCAGCTGATGGCCTGGGCCCCTCCTCTGCAAAGGTGCCAACTGAAGGTGTTGGAGACAAAGGGATCAGGTGACCTCCTGGCCTGGGAAAGGATCTGAGCAGAGAGGAGGGGCTGGAGGGGGTGGTTAGTATGGAGCTTGCTGGGGACGAGGAGTGAAGTGCAGACCTAGGGGTCTGGCTCACTGCCCCCCAGAATGGACCTGGCCGAGGGGTCTGGTTCGCTGTATCTACAAGCTCTGTTTTAGACCCTGTTCCTGTCATCGAATAAACCTCTGTTTTGCTGGCTGAGAGTCACGTCTGACTGCAAAGTGGGGGTGCAGAACCCTGTGGCTTCCCCAGGACCCTGCCTGGGTGGGCTCGCTGTGGGAAGCGCACGGAGGGGCAGAGGATGCTGAATGCTCCAAGGAGAGACCCAGGAGGTGAAGACGTGTGAGCTTCTTGCCCTGAACAAGTCTGCTCCAAGGGAGAGGAGGCTCCCCAAAAAACAAAAAAGAATAAAAGGGAGCAGTTCCAGAGCATCGCCCGGGGACTCCGTGACACCATGGCAATTAACCCTCCATCTCCAAGGGATTAGCTTGTGACACCAGTTGCCATGGCGATTAACCCTCCATCTCCAAGGGTCTAGCTTGTGACACCAGTTGCCACAGCGATTAACCCTCCACCTCCAGGGATCTGGCACAGGACACAATTGGTTTGGGTCAATGAGATGCAGCACCAGGTGTCAGGATTCATGGCCTGCAGCAGAACCAGGCTCTAGGCAACCTAATGGGTGCGGCTGGCCCAGAGTCGGCTGCCTGACTGGCCATACAGCCTGATTGCTTGGACGAGCCAGCGGATGGGCTCTCAAGCTGTGCAGCCGCAACAGGTCAGTGGCTGCTCAGAGCACTTGCCTTTGGACTATCATAGCTCCTGCGCCTGCTTGTTCCCAGCCTTGCGCCGGAGCCTTGTTTTAGCCTGGGCCCCAGCTGTTACCCTTAGCTCTGCCCTTGGGCTCCAGTTCTTCATGACCAACTCCTGCTTTAACCACTAGACCCAACTCCTGCTCCCTCCCACTACTAGGCCTGGCTGCCCAGACCCCAGTCCTTGACATGGGGCCAGTGGTTAGGAGGAGGATTAGCCTCCAGCCCAGAAAGCCTGCCTGGGGATGAGGATTTCCAGGAGAGTCTCTCAGTCGCAGGCCAGCCAGCAGTAGTGCAGCGGTGACACGGGGCTTAGCCTCTCCAGGTGCAGGTTACCTCCTGTCTGAAGCAGGGAAGTTGCAGGGGACCGCTCGGCATCTCAGCCTAGATCTCTAGTTCAACTCTGCCCTCACGTCATGCATGGAGCAGACTATACATGCATCGTGCGGCTGCGCATGGGCCAAGCAAGGTACACTGTTCAGAAGAAAACTCCGTCCCATGAGACCATCCAGAATGATAAGGGAGTGTCTGGGATGATGGACAGCCCGCCAGGGGGACCCATAGGAACATGCTGTGGTATATGGGTGCATGGCAGGGGAGGCAGCCTCTGGGGATGTGCCGGGATGCATGGGCTCCTGTAGAGATATACAGAAATAGCTGCTGGGAGCCTCTGAGGATGTCTGGGTTGGTGGCTAAGGCACCAGATGGGACTCTCAGCACAGGACTCAGGTTGTGATTTTTTTCAAAGCCACCAATGGGATTTAGCTGCCCCGCTCTCCCTGGAATCAAGGATCTAAACCCCTTAGGCAGCTCTGAATAGCTCAGCCTGTGCCTCAGTCCCCAGCTGCACAATGGGACTATCGATGCTGGTGGAGGGTAAGCCCATCCCTGTTGGCAAGGTGCCCCATTACTGTGGCAGCGCCCCGGGAATACAAAGCAGTGGGAGGGGACAGAGTTAAGACCCCAGCCATCCCTTGATGATTTCACACCCACATCCAGGAAGCAGCTTCCCGGACTGGATCGGGCCTGATCGGAACAGACACTCGACCTGCATGCTCAGGGCTGGATCCTCTGAGGTCGTTCGCTTCACTCGTTGTGTTCCGGGAGGCTCCAGGTCACATGGCCCCTCTACCGGGAGGAGGGGACATGCCGGAGCACCGCGAGGGTCTGATCCGCGGCGGTTCCCTGGAGCAAAGACACCAGCACTGCGCTGCTATGTGTGAACCCAGCCAGGCCTGGCTTGTGCTGCAGCATGGAAATGGAGGGCAGGGGAACCACCCATTTCTCCACCCCTAGGAAATATTTGGTTTAAGTTTTGCAGGCATAGCCCCAAGCCTAGCTGCAAATTAGGCCTGCTGGGCTGGATCCGCAGTGAGGAGCCAGGGGGCTGTGAATAGGGTGACCAGACAGCAAGTGTGAAAAATCGGCATGGGAGTGGGGGGTAATAGGAGCCTATATAAGAAAAAGACCCTAAAATTGGGACTGTCTCTATAAAATCAGGACATCTGGTCACCCTAGCTGCGAACAACGACATGGTACAGCTCCATTTAGTGGCAGTGCGGTGACTCAGTCCGGTCTCCTTATTAACATTATTACTGTTTTTTATTTCTGTTTCCGAGGCCTCTAGGAGCAGGACCCCATTGTGCTAGGAGCTGTACACACAGACCATGAGAGGATCTAGCTGGCACTGGATTTGCAGAGAGCGCAGGGCCTGATCTCCAAGGGCTTTGTACCCACAATCGAGGCCCAGTTTTCTAAGAGCCCGGCACCTCCACCAGAGCCAGACACTCATCCTGCACCCAGCCTGCTGAGCTCCGCAATTCTCTGGCCCCAGGTTGGGGGGCTGAGCTCTGGCCACACTGAGCGTCTGCCTGGGAAGCCCAGCTTAGCACCAATATTTCCCTGACTCTAACCCAGTCTAACCCTCCCAGGAACTGCCCCTGGATCCACCCTGCTTCATTTCCCATCCTCCAGCCGTTCCTGCCCTTCTGGCCGGACCCGTCCTGCACAGGGATCCAGGGAACGTGCTGGAGGGATGTGTCCGAGGGGCTAGGGGAGAGGAGGAGCCGTTCAAGGGGTGCTCACATCTGGCTGGGAGATGGGGAGAGGGCTGAGGTGCTCCGGGGGGGGGGGAATAAGGAGGAGGACTGAGATGACATTAAAGCAAAGGGAAGCGGGACAGTGCTGTGTCATCTATCAGGCCATCAGACAGACTCTGGGGATGTGAACAGGGTCTCCGGAAAACACGCCAGACAGAAAATAGCTTTGCCCTGGGAAGGAACAAGGGACACAGAGGCGTCCCCTGGGTCTTCTCCTCCTCTGGTTTCTAGGATCACATGGCAGCTGCGACACCCTTCCTCTTAGGTCCTGCAGCTTCCCTAGGGTGGGTCCCTGGGTGATCCTGGATCTTGGCCCCATCTCTGGAAGTGGGGAGTGGGGCATGATCCAGAAGGGACAGGAGGGGAGTGAATGGATAATAAACATTAAAGCCCCTCTTCTCCTCTCTCAGCCAAGTCCTGTTGTCAGGGCCAGGGGTGGAAACCTGGCCACAGCGGTGTCACGCCGGCGCAGCTCAGGCCAGGCCCACCTCCCCCGCTCACTCACCCTCCAGATATATTGTACCCAACAACCCCCCACCCCCACCCCAGCTGCTCCCGGCCTGCGCTTCAAACCCAAACACCGCCTAGCAGTGGAAAATCTGACTCCGGCCCAGCGGACGCTGCAGATAATGGGCAGCGGTGATTGAAGCCAACTGGAGCGGCGAATGCTTCGCTGGAGACATCATCTTGAAGTGGCGGGGGTGGGGGACGGAGACGGGGAGGGCGAGGAAAAGGGAAGTCAGATGCCGGTAACCATTCCTGCAACCACTCCTCTCCTAGACAGCATGCAAAGCCGGGGTGGGAGTGGGATGCGGGGGTCCCTCCGGGGCCCAGCATCTCCTTATCTGCACCGAGAAATATGCTTTCCAGGTAGCGGAGGGGCCAGACGCTCAGCCTCTCCCCTTTCCCCTCCCTGTGAGCCCCTGGGCAAACGTCAGAGGTTTCAGCTCACGAGGACACATGCCCCGGGGTCCAGCTCTCCTCGTGGTGACCCCTCCATGCACCCCACTGGCGGGCGGACTCACACCAGGATCAGAACATCAAATCTGCCCCCCAGGCGCGCAGTGAAACAGCCTGGTTTTCACTTTGCCACTGGCCGGGCTGTGGGTGTGGGGCAGGCAGGGGCCTTTTACGCTCTCTGAACCCACTTGCACTGGGGTGGGGAGTTTGACCCCAAAGTTGGTCCATTTTCCCTCAGTTCCAGCTCTGCAGCCCCCTGCCTATTACAGCCCTGGGCTCCCCACACATGGCTCCGCCAGTGCCCCTCACTCCCGACCCACGGCCCCCAGGCTATCCCAGCCCTGGGCTCCCCACACCCAGCTCTGCTAGTGTCCCTCACTCCTGACCCACAGCCCCAGGCTATCCCAGCCCTGGACTCCCCACACCCGGCTCTGCCAGTGCCCCTCACTCCCGACCCACAGCCCCAGGCTAACCCAACCCTGGGCTCCCCACACCCAGCTCTGCCGGTGTCCGTCACTCCCGACCCACAGCCCCAGGCTATCCCAGCCCTGGGCTCCCCACACCTGGCTCTGCCAGTGCCCCTCGCTCCCGACCCATAGCCCCAGGCTATCCCAGCCCTGGGCTCCCCACACCCAGCTCTGCAGGATTTTGGATGTCTCACAGCCCTGGCGGATGATTCAAAGGGATCCTGATGGCAGCTGGAGATTAAAGGGGCTGGAAACACAACATGAGGCTCCGAGGGCTGAACGTGGGGCAGAATTGGGGTCTGGGAAGCCGATGGGGGAGAATAGGGAGTGGAGGTGGGGGGTTGAGGATGGTGTATGCTTCAGAGCAGCAGCACCAACAGAAATCCCCTGCTAGGAGCTAGATGGGGTCCCCAGACAGGCCATGCTGGGTTACTCATGGAGCCTTGTGTATGGGTGAGACAAACTGAGGAGGGAGGTTAGTTAGTGCTGGGAGGCTGTCAGGGGGGCAGTGTGGTCCAGTGGGCAGAGCACTGGGCTAGCCCTCAACTGACCTGATTTCAATTCCTAA
Source organism: Chelonoidis abingdonii (assembly GCF_003597395.2). Taxonomy (NCBI): domain Eukaryota; kingdom Metazoa; phylum Chordata; order Testudines; family Testudinidae; genus Chelonoidis; species Chelonoidis abingdonii. Next base: position 7,570,496 of record NC_133789.1, read on the forward strand.
CTCCCCAGTGTGGCCTTGGGCATATCGCCTCTCTGCTATTTCACTGAACCACATGTCATCTGTCTAGACCATTAACTCTTTGGGGCAGGGACCATCCCTTGCTGTGTGCCTGGACAGCACCCAGCAGGGCCCTGATCTTGGCTGGGGTCTCTAGGCGTGACTCCCATGCAAGGAGCAATACAGCGCAGAGACCTAGCGTTTGTTTTGTGGTAGCACCCCAGGACCCCACAGCTCTAGGTGCTGTACAAACAGAACAAAGAGACAGTCCCTGCCCCAGACTCACCTCACTGCTGGGCCTCAGTGCCTGGATTTAAGGAGCTTCCTCTAAACTGAGCCACAACAGCGTCCTCAGCAGGGAGGGTTGCAGCCTGAGGAGCAGGCGCAGGTGTTGCAACCATTCTGCAGCCAAACATCACGTGAATGTGTTTGCAAAAGAATCGCATCCCCTGGGCTCCCACCAAGACACTGGCATAGCCCCCGGTGTCCCAACATGCGGGGCGTCTCCCTAGTCTGTGTGATGTCTCCATCTGGGTCAACCCAGGGACCTCCAGAAGCTGCTCTGCCTGTAACAGACTCCTATCCTGCGCAGATCGGGGATCTGTAGGATGCACTCCCCGGGGCTTTGTCCACGCTCGTGTCCCTCAGTAACTCAGTATGGCCAGGTCAACTAATTAAGGATCCACCTAGCCAGAGCTCTGCTGACTGCCAAAGAAAGGGCCGTGTCGCTGACAGCTTGATGCAGTTATTCCTGCTGCTGCCGGCCCTGGGAGACAGCCCCGGAGCAGCAGGGCATCTCACGGCTCTCTGGAGAGGGTGCCTTCTCACCCTGGCTATGGGAGGCAGAGGTTGTATCCTCAACTCCGCTGTTGATCTGCTGAGCGACTTTCAGCAAGTCACTTCTTCTCTCTGTCAGGTACTGATCTGGCCTAAATATCTGAGCACCTCACAGACTTTATCCTCCCAGCCCCAGAACTGGGATACAGAGGCTACGCATATGGGGGGAAAAAAGGGATTTGAACCCTATTCGCCCAACTCCTAGGCTAGTGCCTTAACCACTGCACCAGCCTTCCTTGGTGCCTCAGTTTCCCCCTGTGTAGCCTGGGGATGATGCTCTCTGCCCAGCTCACACAGGGGTGAAGGGCTTGGAACTCTTTAGGGGAACCTGCTGAAGATGCACAAGTCCCTGTTCCCATGGGACCCCAAGAACACGGTCCGCTCAGCTGTGCAGCTGGCCCGACAGGCCATGCCGGGACTTTTAAACTTTCTTTGCCCGAGGAGAGCAGTGCTGGTGGTCTCTGCTGGGTCAGCAGCCAGATGACCTCTGGCCTAGCAGGCAGTGGTGGGCAACCAGCCCCCGTTCAGAGTCCTGGGCAGTTACACAAATGATTGGCAGGCCGGTGATTACCCCTCCTTGGGGGGGCGGGGGGGCAGGACTTGGCCAGAGGGAAACTGTCCGGCTGTCCATGCAGTCAGTAACCGAGGTCAGGAAGTGGGCATGCTTGTGTGCAGGGATGGTGTGGGTGGGTGTGTGCATGGGAGGATGAGTGTGCAGGGTGTGTGTGTGCATAGGTGTGTATGCATAGGAGAGGAGTGTGCAGGGATGTGTGTGTGCGCATGGGAGGATAAGTGTGCAGGATATATGTGTGCATAGGTGTGTATTCATGGGGGAGGAGTGTGCAGGGATAGGTGTGAGCAAATACACACGAGGATGGGTGTGAGAGCACATGGGTAGGTGACCATATCTGGGTGCACATCTGTTGATGAGCAATGCACAGGTGCACGCATGGCTGTCTGCCTTCGTGTGCCTGGAGCAAGGCATGGGTGTGTGCACCAGTGTCTCTGTACATGTCCCACGTGTACTCAGTGTGTTCCCCTGCTCCATCTACCACTGGGCCCGCTCTAACAGCGCGCAGGTGTGCAGGATCCTCCCACGCTGGTCCGTCGAGCCTTCGAGCTGGGGGCGTGACTCCCAGCCCAAGAAGACGCGCCCGCGCTAGCCCGCTGCAGACAGAACGCCCTGAGGACGTCCCGAGAGTCTTGGACGGGGAGTGAACCCCGGGCTGCTGGCCCCTCGTGCGGCCGCAGCTGTGTTCTCCTGTGAGCACTGGCTGGATCACAGCCAGCTCGAAAGGTGGACACGCCCTCCGGCTGCAAAAGCAGGGGCAGCCACCCCCCTGGGGGGGGTTCCCAGATCCCCTCTGTGCCCCCCCAGGCTGTGCCATTAAACCATTAAACCCATATGGTCACACACACACACACACACATGCACACACACGAGGCGAAGGGAATAAGCGGAGCTGCAGCCAGCGTGAGAAGCGAGCCCGGGGCTTGTCTGCAGCCACTGACTCATCCTGCCGTCAGGGAGGCCCAGACAGTGCTGCAGGGGGGGACTAGGTGAGCGGGAAAAAGCTATGGAGAGAAGGCCCCCCCCATCCCCACCCTACACAAATACACTCGCCAGGGCACAGCAGGGGTGAGGAGGGATCTGCAGGGGCCTGTCTGCCCATGACACTGGAGATGGTGGGAGATGAACTCCATAGCCTCCCAGACCCACTGGAGTCCAGGCGAGCCCACTCCAGCACCAGGAGCCTTCCTCATCCTCTGCCCTCCCATTTAACTCCACCGGGGGCAAATCGGGACGCAGGGGAAGCTACTCTCCCCAGGGGACTGACGGGGAGATGGGCTTTGCGGCTCCCCCGCCCCACACACACCCCCACACTATGTCCCCAGAGGAAACTCCAGCCAGGCACCTAGCTAGGGAAACTGGGACCTTATTCCATGACCCAGAGGTTGGAATTACAAGCAGCCAGGGCGTCAGGATGCCATGGAAGAGCCAGTGGTTCGGCACTGAGCGCAAGGAGTCAGGACTCCTGGGTTCTTTGCCACGAGACACGGAGCCTTGGGCAGTCACGGAGGCTGGGATTGACAGAGGGGATTAAGGGAGTTAGGAACCTGATTCCCGTCAACCTTCGGTGTGCCCAGCTGCCTTACCTGATCTGTGCCTCAGTTTCTCCCATCCATAAAATGGGGATAAAACCTCACAGGGAGACAGGGAGACTTCATTAAGGATCTGACACTCAGTGGACATGATCCAGGGCACTCTGCCCGGTGCCCTGGTTTCTCTCACCTGCCCCTCATTGCTCATTTGTCATCCCATGAACTCGCTTGACATCTGGGTTCTGTAGCCCCGCCCTCACCCGAAAGGGTGGGACTTCTGTTGCTTTAGGAGGTTCCGCCCACCAATCCTAGTGATCAAATAGGTGAGCAGAGATCTCAGGTGGCAAAACAACCCCGTCTTTCTGCTCAGGACTGGCCCAGCCGCCACTCCCAGTGGATTTGTCGTTCCTTCACCTGCATTAGGACTGATCAGATATGTGGGCTCTGGGCCGCAGATTGGGAACTCACTTTAAGATAGAACACACACGCCCGACACCAGCACACACCCGTGTGATGACACTGGCCCTTTAACAGAGAGTAGGGTCCCCCCAGTGCACTTGTGACTGGTTCTGCCCTCCAGCTGGGCTTAAAAGTGGTCACCTGGGCCTGATAAGGAGGAGATCAGCAGGTGGGAGCTGTCTGAGAGGAGACAAGGGAACTGCTTGGGAGAAAGCTACCGGAGCTGGACCAGAATTGCTGGTGAGAACTGACCAAGGCTGGGGACCCCCAGGGGCAGAAGGATGGGGCAGTGGCCAGGGGGCTGAAGAGGAAGACCCAGCTCACTGAGGGGAAGCAGAGCCAGAAGCGAGAGGGTGGACCTTGGAGGGAGGTGCCCTGGACATGGGTAGGACTCACAGGACAGAGAGGCCTGGGCAGTGGAGATCTGCGAGAGCTGTCTTGCAGGGGACCTGACTCAGGGCCCCTGGTAAGAGTCAGGAGAAGGGTCACTCTCTGGGCGGGCTGGACCAAAGGCAAAAAGAACCGGAAGCCCTGTGCTGCTGTTGCTATGTGGGTGGGGGGCCTGGACAAACTCTTGGCTCTTTCCATGTTTACTGTGGGTTTGTCGAGAATGGTTTGACCACAAGGGTTTGGGGGGGGACTATGACACAGGTGTATGTGAATAAATGATGCCCAGTGATGGGATTTTGTATCAGACAGCAAGAGACTGTTCCCTTCATGGGCAAATGGAAGGGGAAACTGAGGCAGGCATGCCTGTTGTACCATAGCTGGCACAGAAGGGTGGGCCCATTATCACACACCCATGCCCACACCCACACACAGCTGTTTCTCAAACCCACACTTGATGGTGACACGCACCTCCCTGGAAGTTCACCGAGCACTGTTCTTGGGACAAGCACTTCCCCCGGGTCACCAATATGGCATTGTGGGGGGAAGGGAATTGAAGGCTCCTACATTCCAGACTCTCCTGAGATGGAGCCAACTAAGTGAAGCACCTAGTTTATTAGTCAGGGCGCTCGACACTTGCTTGTCAACATCCCTGAGGAGTGAGGAGCTGGACGTTGGTGCTCTGGAGGAATCTAAGGGATGTGCAGTGTCTCTTATGGGGCTTTTTACTGAGGCTGCTAGACACTAACAGAAGTTGTGGCTTTCTGTAGCTTTCCCAGAGGCTGGGCCTAGAACTGGTCCAAGTCTTGTGGACAAAACAGTGTTCTCCTGGAAAATGCAGCAGTTTCATCCGAATAGAAACATTTTGCAGGAAGGTGGCAATTTCGATGACATTTTTTTGAGGGGTAAAAGTTGAAATGAATCATTTTGGCTGAAAGGCAATAGAGAAGGTCATCGACTGGGGTTGACCCTCTTGTTTCGAGAACGTCAAAACATTTTTGTGCTGATGCTGAAATGGGCCGACTTTCTCAGTTTGGCTCTTACGTGAGCCTATCGGAAGCCGCAGACCGCGAGGGGCAGTTGTACAGAATTTGATCATGGCTGTGGGTGTGTTTTATAGGAGCGTGTTGTCATGTGGAAATGAAACGTGTGGCTGCTTTTAAAATGGAAATTGTTCGGCACTTCTGTTTTGGGGCAAACGTTGAGTTTTCATTCCAATTCGGAATGTACATAAACAAATGTGAGAATTTGTTCCTGCAGGGTGGGGAGATTCCGTTTTCTTCTTGCCCCCCCCCCACCTCAAAAAATCAGACCCAAGTTGGGCACTCAGAACCAGGGGCCACTTCTGCGTGAAAGTGCCTTGCTCAGGATCAGGCAGGCACAGAGCCCGGCGGTGCCTGGCCACTGGAGCTGTGCTCAGACCTAATTCCAGCCCTGAGGTTGTGCTGAACCCCCTTGGGCTTTCCCAGCTCTTGCAGCCCTAGTCTGAACCTCTTCTAGAGGGGATGACCGCAACCAATATGGCTGCCAAAGCCCTCTGGCCGTTCCTGGGAACGGACTGGGGGCTTGGACAGCCATCCAAGGGCTCGTCTATATTTGAAAGGCAACAGCAGCAGGGCGCGGGGGGATTTTTCACACCCCTGAGCAATGTCATTGGGTTGACCTATGTTCTTAGTGTAGACCTGACCTTAATTGTAGGCACCTAAATACCAGTAAGGTTCTGGGCCTAACTCCTCTAGGACTTGGCTCCGATCAAAGCTCCAGAAGCTGGGAAACCCCAAGTAGGTGTTACGCCTGGGACCTTCCTCAAAAGCGAATGGAATCCAGGCCAGCTCTCTGGGTTCTCTTATCCCACTGGTCAGACCTTGGCTGGAATCCCACGTCCCCTTCTGGTCAGTCAGGTTCACCCAAGATGAAGTCAGCCTGGATCAGGCGCAGAGCCGGGCTGCTGGATCAATCGGGGACAGCAGAGCCGATCTCGCCGGAGGAGACTCAACGAGTTGTTTAGCCCAGAGAAGGCTGAAAGGGCACAAGATGGTTCTGGGTCCATCCATCCGGAGGGTGGACACCAGGGGTGAGAAGAGCTAATGGAGCTAAAGGACTGACCCCTGGGGCACTCCGCTTGATACCGACTGCCAGCTAGCCATGGAGCCATTGATCACTAGCCATTGAGCCTGACGATCTAGCCAGCTTTCTATCCACCTTGTCGTCCGTTCATCCAGCCCATACTTCTTCAACTTGCTGACAAGAATCCTGTGGGAGACCATATCAAAAGCTTGTGTGTCTCTGTCTCCGGCCATACATACACCCCTTTGGCTTTCTGTCCACTGCTGGACAGATCCCTCTGCCTATGTGTCCCTCTCTCCTTAGTTCTCCTCGGTCTCCAGCCCAGGAGCTGCCTTCTCCTTCCCCAGCTCCCTACAGCCCTGTCCTTTGCGAGGAGGCATCTCCTTTTAGGGACAACTCCAGCTGAGTAATTGTCCTGGAGGAATGTAGTGGGAGGCAGCCCTCGGCCTAGGTGCAGGAAGCAGCTGTCTCTGCGGGGGAGGAAGGCAGGGAAAGGGCTTCCCTGGGTTAATCCTTTAGTTTAAAGGAGGCAGGTTGAGCTGCTGGCGGCTGAGTGGAGGAGGCGCTGGTTGCTGCCCCCCCCGACAGGCCTTCAGAAGCTGCAGTTGGGACAAGCACTCATTGATTTCCAGGCAGCATTGCTCAATGGAAGAAACCAGACCGTCCTTCTGCAGGGTGGGATGGAAAGGCTGTCTCTGTCCCCCCCCACCCCCTTGCTGTTAACGGTATGGGTGAGACCCCAGCTGAGCTGTACAAACGCAGCCGCTGAGGCACGGTCCCTGCCCCAAAGAGCTTCCCCCAGGACTGAGAAGGGAACCCTCCTGGAGCAAGCAGGCGGGTTGCTGTGCCAATTGGCCCACCGCCTCCCACCCTCTCCACAAGGGCACGGCTGCCAAGGTGGGGGGGGTGAACGGGGCATGCTCCCCTTTCAGTGTTTGCCTGTTGGCAGCATCAGCACGGCCGTGGGACTCCCCTGCTTCGCCCTGTCCCCTGGGTTTTTGTGTTTGATGTGGCTGCATCCTGCCTCTCCTGGGGTGGGAGGAGGATCCAGTCCCCATGTTCGCTCTGCCCCCGCAGCAGAGGAACAATCACCCAGATCTCCAGGGGGTTGCAATAGACACCGGCCCTTTAAGCCACCTTTGCATTCCCCCAGGCCTGGGACTGCTCAGCCACACCCCCTTCCATCTGGCCACGCCCCCAGTGAGGTGCAGGGGGTGTACACCAGCCAAGCATCCACTTGCATTGGGATGACCCGTGGGTGGCGAAGCTGCTGCTCTCCAAGGGCTCAATCCAAAGCCCATTGGGACAGGGGAAAAATCCCTGCTTCAGGCCCCGTTGTTGGGGGGCAGAGAAGCCTCAGAGCCCGATGCAGTCAATGGAGGGGGGTGGAATCTGGATCTGGGAACTGTCAGGATCAGGACCCTAATGCAGCTAAGCACCCAGGCCACAGCTTTAACTTTGCAGCCGGGGCTGTGATTCCAGCCCCACAGAGCTGCTTCTCCTTGTGGGGAGGAGGCAGCGGCTGCTGCCCACCTCGGCCCGATCCACCAAGCCCATGCCTCACCCCCTGGTTCTCCCTGGCTCCAGGAAGGGATGAGGAGAAGAGGCCCCAGAGCTGTGGGCTGAGATCAGCTGCAGTCCAAGGAGCTGGGTTTGTTTCTCATTAGCTGCTCTTGGCAGGAGCTGTGGAAAAAACAGCTTCAAACTTCAGAAAGCTTAAGGGGGGGTTGGCAGGGAGGATCAGATGGAGGAACGTCTGGCTGAGCCGCGACCTTGTCGAGATTCACAGATTCACGGGGAGAGATCTACAGAGAGAGGCAGAGTGGATGGGGAGTGAGGGGAAGAGAGGGCGAGATGCAGAGAGGGGGCAGGAGGGCGGGGGAGAGAAAGGGAAGTGGGGAGTGTGGAAGAAGGAGGGAGAAAAGGAGTCCTGGTGTAACCTGATTGGGGCCAGTCCTCAGCACTACTCCTCCCGTTCATTCACACCAAGGAATTGGCATCAGTGGCACCACTGGGGGCAGCAGGTCCTGCCCAGGGGTGTCGTGGTCAGAAAAGTGGTCCAGGCTGGGCAGCGACCGGGGGACCAGTAGGAGGGTGGGGTTTGAACTGGGCTTAGGCGAGGGTGGCATCACAGAACCAGAAGGGCTGGTTCCCCAGACAAAATGACCCATCCCCATCCCCACACACAGCTGGGCTTGGCTCATCACAGGGGTGTCAGAGTGAGCAAATCCCAGAGCCCCCGGTCACTATGGCGCTGATCCAGCGAGGGGCTGAGCCGCCCTGTTGAGCTCCGGGGAGGATCTAAGTGGGTGCTCTGTGCCCTGGGTCATCAGGCCCCTCTCACAAAACCTTTCCTTTGCTGAGCCTCTGTGGTTCTTATGAGACTCCTAGTCCCTGAGGTTCTCCAGCCGGCAGCACGCTCCTCTCCAGCCAGGAGTGTAAACCCTGCCTCTGGCCCCTGGCTGGGCTCGACTCTCACTGCTACTGCACTGGCTTCACAGCAGTGAGTCCTGAACTGGACCAGAACGAAAGGAGCGTCAGGCCCCAGGACTTGAGTCCGACCCAGCCTCTTGAATATGTTGTAGCAAGTGTGCCATTAATTTCTCAAACTCTGCAGGGTTGGGCACCCCGACTAAGACACCCGGGTGAGGGTTGGGCCACATGGCATCACTACATCGCTCAGGACTGTGAAACGTGTCATCCCCAGTGATGTAATTAAAACGACCTGAACCGCAGTGTAGACACGGCTAGGAAAATGGGAGTATCCTTCCCTCGACCTAACTACCGCCTCTCGGGGCTTGTCCAGTACCACTCTAAGCACCACCCACAGGGACAGGAGGGCTTCTCCGATCAGTGTAGGAATCAGGAAGGCTGGAGATGTGTCAGTGGAAGAATTCTTCCCTTGACCTCCCGCTGTCTACATACACCAGGGGTGAGGTTGGCTTAACTACTGTGCTCAGAGGGGTGGATTTTTTCACACCTCTGAGTGGGACAGCTGGGTTGACCTAATTTTTTTGGTTTAGACCAGGGCTTGGAATTGCCAGAGTCAGACAGAGTCAGCGTTCCAGAAGCGAGAGGTAGGCGGATTCATAGATTCCCCAGACCAGACGGGACCATGGGGATCATCTTGTCTAATCTCCTGTCTACTGTCCCCAAATAATTCCTTCTGATCTAGAACAGATCTTTTAAAAAAAACAGATTAGACAGGAATTGGGGTCTGTGTGGTGATAGACAGACAGATCAGCATTCTCGGTTCTAGGGATAGCTGCATACCGAGGAGTTCTAGGATCTCAGGAGAGACGAAGGAATCCGAGCTCCCACCTAGCACATCTCTACCCCCAGCAACGGGACTGGTTTCAATGTCAGCTGAGCTGGGCTAAAGCTGAGTGTCAGCAGGCCCCATGGACCCCCAGCTCTGCAGTGCCGGCAGGGTGGCATTGTATGGAATCATTTTGATGAGAGCAATTTCTTTTTAACCCTTTGCCCAGCTTTCTGGGATCGTCACTCAGGCAGGCTCAGGGTAGGTCTGTCTCCTCGCGCATGCTGCCGGGAAGGCAGGTGACGGGCAGCACGCTTGCCAATGTGTGGATTCGCTTCTTGTGTGACTTCCGCTTGCACCTGCAAAGAGCAACCCGGATTTAGTAGATTGGGCACAAGACTGGGATGCAGGAGATGTGGGTTCTAGTCCCGGCTCTGGCCTGGTGGGTGACCTTGGGCCAGTCACTTCCCTTTCCCGTGCCTCAGTTTCCCCCTGTGTAAAATGGGGCTAAGGATCCTGCCCTCCTTTGTCAAGAGCTTTGAGATCCAAAGCCTAACTCTGTCCTCTAAGAGCTCTGCGTTGTTATTACCCTCCCCACGGCACTTTTAAAATGACCTCCGAGCTTTGCAAAGCCACCCAAGTCACAGAAATGCCCAACACCCATTAGAAATCCTTCCCGAGAGCTTCTCTGCAGCAGGGCTCCAGGCAAACAAGTTGCGGATAAGGCTCTGCAGGGATCACGCAGGCCCCAATTATCCCCCAGACGAGCGGGGCTGGGCCATATGCTGCTTCCTTTTCTGCTAGCCTCGAATTCATTGGCGTGACCTGGCGGCACAGAGTCTTCTTCAGATGAGCCGCAGTCAGGTTTCGGCATCTTCATGGGAGCGCTCCGTGCCTCTGGAACCCATCGGTGGCCCGAATGCCAGGCAGCCAATGAGCCGGGCTCTTGGAGAGGGTTTATGGACTTAAAAAGACTTTCGGCCCAGAGAGGGAGTCTGGCTGAGTGGTCAAGCTTGTGGCCTTAGGTTTTGGAGACCTGGTTTCGCTTCCTTGCTCTGCCACAGTTTCCTTGTGTGACCTTGGGTCACTCACTTAATTGTTCTGCAGCTCAGTTCCCTGCCAGGATCGGAGACGTGGTGACATTTCCATTCTCCTCCCCTTTGCCTGGCTAGTCCCCAGACAGTTAGCTCCCTGGGGCCTGCGCTTTCTTTTCTGCGTTGTCTATACAGCATCTGTCCCAACAGGGCCCCCCTCTGGGTCAGGCGCTGCACTCCTGGTGAGATCATGACCGGTCCGTTGCGGGTGGCATCCCAGGTTAGCAGAGAGACCTGGGCACTACAACACCAGCGTGGAATCGGATCTCCCCTGTGTGAACTTCGCCCATGGGATCAGTCACTCTCCCGTGGAGCCTGCTGGAGCAGCGGGGGTGCGTGTAAGAGATCCCAGGCAAGCACCACTGTAAAGCGTGTTTGCTGGTTTTTTTTAGACCGTCCTCCCAGAGGATGAAATCCACTCCTGTGCACAGGTCCAGCACGTGACATTGTTCAGTGCCATCAAGCCCCTAGGGCCCCCAGCAAGTCCTCAAGGCTTAAGTGGGAGGCAAGTGGTTCCCAGCCCCCTTTAGGGGGGGATTTTCACCCTTTGCTGCGATATAATCCCCCTCGCAGGGCCCTGTCCGGGAAAAGACACCATTTGCCCTCTGCGTACAGGGGCACATCTGGCAAAGGAAGCAGCTGCGGTGCAGATGCCGTGCGGCCACGCAGCGGCCACGTGTTTGCAGCTGCCAAGCGAGGCGGAAAGAGCAGTTCTGCTGAGCTCCCTGGGATGCCACCGTGTCCTGTGCAACCTTCTGATGCCCTCTCCGCCCCCCTTGCCCCCGCCAGGTGGAGCCAGACACAGTTGCACCCCCATTAACTAAATCTCAGAAGAGCTGGGGTTCGGGGCTGGTTTGCACCTGGGGCCACAGGTGCAGGGATAGGGGGGCTGTTTGCACCTGCCCTATTCAGAAGCTGTGGGGTTCCACAGGGGCCTCCCAAGGGCTGCCCTAAATTGCAACTCAGACGCACTGACCACTGCAGGGGTGCAGGCTGGCCAGGGCACGTGGCCTCTCGGGTAATCGCTCCTCCCCACACTCTTGGCCGTGCCCCCAGCTCAGCTGGAGGTGGCACAGAGCTGGCACAAGGGCATCCCGCTCATCTGGCCCTGTGCCCCTTTATGCCAGCCTGGCTGCCCAGCCTGCCCCGAAGGCCGACACTCCCCCCGCCCACCCGCAGGCTGCGCTTCGCAAAGAACCCTGCCCGAATGAATTCCTGAAGCCTCCACAATGGCAGCGGGCGAGCAAGCAGGATGTTGGAAGGATGAAATAAAAGGAGAGTGGGATAGAGAGAGAGACGCTGTCAAATCAGAACCAGGCCACAGAGCAGATCCGTGCCATTGCACAGCCCACCCCCTGCGGCAGCAATGAGGAGCCAACCTCCAAGCTTGGGTGGGAACAGCTGCTCCCAGGAGCTCCGTGACAGCCCCACCTCTGCAGAGCATCTACCCCGGGGCTTTGCACAGTCACAGCTGCAGGGGGGCAGACTGGGGGAGTAGGGGGAGGGGTTAACTTTTGCCACAGGTGCTGTAGTTAACCTGGAGCCAGTTTCCAGCTGGGAGAAGGCAGCGCATCGGTCTGGTGATCAGTGGCCAAGTCTCGGCAGTGGAGGAAGAAGGGAGAAAAAGGATCTGGCCGGGCTGTTGGAGCAGAAAGATGCAGAATGCATGACCTGGAGCGGGACAGATGAGGGGCACTGCTGTCCTGGCAAGACGTGTGGCACGAACCCCAACATTACAAGTGCAGCCAGTGTAAGAAGGCTCTCCCACCCCCCTCCCCGGCCAGGTGTCACCCTCCTGCAGGCCTCCATGCAGGCAGGTGTAGAGCAGAGATGGAGGAACTGCAAAGGCGCTTAAGGAAGTGTCACCAGGTTATAAATCTTGCAGTGGGAGCTCCAGACAGGCGGAGTCTGTTTGCGTTGGCAGGGTTCCTCCTGCACAAACACACACCGGCCCTACCTGAGAGCCACAGCCCAGGGCTTCCCTTCCTAATGCAATACACCCTGTCCTGGGTGCATGCGCTGGGCGGGGGAAGGTGAACAGGGAAAATTGCTGTGGCTGTTTTGTGCCAAACCCTCTGACATGAAATATCTCAGTGCAGCAATGCAATATGCAATAGCGCCAGAGTGTCCCGGGCTCCCGCTGGCAGAGAGGGAGGAAATATTTTTCCCTCTCACTTTGTCTTTTCCCTTTCTCCCGGCTGGAGGACAAACGGTCTCTGGCCAAAGGCAGGAGCAGGGAAGCTGGGCTCGAGTGCCAAACGGCTCCCCCAAGGCATGGGTTTGCTGATGGGAGGTGGGGAAATGGATAATTCAGGGCAATGGGAGTCGGGGACCCTACAGCTCTGATCCAGTCTGGGGTTCGTTAGTACTCGAAAGTCATAAGGCCATAAGAACGGCCACAATAGATCAGATCAAGGTCCATCTAGCCCAGTGTCCTGCCTTCTGACAGTGGCCGGCATCAGGTGCTTCAGAGGGAATGAACGGAACAGGGCAATGATCGAGTGATCCATCCCATTGTCCAGTCCCAGCTTCTGGCAGTCAGAGGCTTAAGGACACCCAGAGCATGGAGTTATGTCCCTGACGTCCTCCCTAATAGCCATTGTTGGACCTGTCCTCCGGGAACTTACCAACTTCTTTTTGGACCTAGGTATATTTTTTGCCCCTCATAACATCCCCTGGCGAGGAGTTCCACAGGTTAACTGTGTGTTGTGTGCAGAATTACTTCCACATGTTTGTTTTAAACCTGCTGCCCAGTGATCTCTGGGTCTTGTGTTATGAGAAGGAGTAAATAACACTTTCCAATTCATTCTCCACCCCAGTCGTGATTTTATAGACCTCAATCATATCCCCCCTTAGTCGCCTCTTTTCCAAGCGGAGCAGTCCCAGTCTTTTCATCTCTCCTCATGCGGCAGCCGGTCCATCCCCCTCCTCGCTTGTGTGGCCCTTTGCTGCACTTTGTCCAGTTCCAACGCACATTTTCTGAGACGGGGCAACCAGAACAGCCCACAGTGGAGGAGAGGCAAGGGCGTGACAGAGCCCTCCCTCCCCCTCTCCCAACTTCCCTGCCCCTACTGACCCTCTCGGCAGCCTCCACTATGACCAGATTGTGGCAAAGTGCTCCGTGCTTGGTGATGCCCCCGCCAGGACCCTCCCCACCTCCGCTTCTGAGTCCCGTGGGCCAGGCCGTGAAGCTCAATGGCAGCCAATTTCACAGGACCCTGCAAACTCCAGAGCCGCCCGTGGGCCCGGCAGGAAGGGAGGGGGCTGGATGAGGAACAGGGGTTGCCGAGGGATGGGACGGAGTAGGGTGACCAGATGTCCCGATTTTATAGGGACAGTCCCAATGCTGGGGTCTTTTTCTTATATAGGCTCCTATGATCCCCCACTCCCGCCCCGATTTTTCACACTTGCTGTCTGGTCACCCTAGGGCAGAGGCATGGTAGCAGGGGGTACAGTGTGTGTACGATTGCTGCTCTGTGGACCCACAGGGGAGGTGGGTCAGCAGGAGATCCACCCAGGGAAGGAAAGCAGGTCGGAGACATCAGGGAGATGGGCATGGGGCACCCGATCCAAAGCCCCACTAGGGTCTCTCCCCTGGCTTGGCAGGGCAGGGGCTCTGGCAACCCACCAGCGATGCCCCTCTCCTGCCCAGGAGAGCAGGAAAGACCCAGGGGGGAATCTTTGCATCTGCACCAGCCAGCGCTTAGCACCCTTGGCCATAACCCCATCGATCTGCGCCAGCTCCTGCTGCGTCCCACTCTGGACTAGCGCCTCTTCCAGCCCCGCCGGCAAGGTGGACTCCCACCCTGGCATGCAGCCGCAGCCGGAGAGGGGAGAGGAGCCGAGCGGCTGGGACCCGAGGGTGGGGGGTTGCGCTCCACCCCCCGCCCCTTCTGTCTAAACTGCTGCGCTGGCAGCTCCTGAAATAAAAAGCAAATGTGCGTCTGGCCGGGCGACAATAAACGCGAGCGGCTGCAGCCTGGCAGCTTTCGCTGGGCCCTGACTTCATTCTTTCCATCCAGCCGCCTCACCTCCCAACCGCTGGCATTTTAATCACGGCTCGGGAGGAGAAATCGCCTCGGCTACTGATCCACCTCAGTAGTCATACGGCCCTTGTCACCAGAGGACCCCAGAACCTTGCCCGTGAAGTCACCCTGCCCAGGGCCAGCAGTGCTAGCCCCTTTTTACACCGGAGAAACTGAGGCACGCAATATGCGCAATTGACTGGGCTTGGCTCACACTGTTGGCTTATCTAGGAATCAAACCCCTGGTCTCCTGAGTCCCAGGCCCCCAGGTTGCCCTTTCTACCTTCGAACAGCTGCTTTTTCTTTCCTGGTGTCAGCCTTTGAGTGTTGCCTTTTCTCTCTGTTTGGCAGTGCTGAAGTCAGGCTCCTGCTGCGCCGGGTGCTGTTTATGTTCATAGGGAAGGCTGGGCTAATGGTCAGACATCTAACCTAAAACTGGGAGTGCAATTCCCTGCCCCACCACAGACCTCTGTGGACTAGCAGGAGCCCCCGAGCGCTTTTCTGTCCCTTTACTTATCTGTTGGGACGGCTCCTAAGAAAACACTGCAGGGTGGCCCCATGGAATTATATTAAGAGCTACCCTGCCTCTCCTTGTAATAACAGGAAATGTAAAACCTAAGCACTCCAGCCTCTCCATTGATCACAGCGCGCCCAGAAAAAAAGCAACCCTCTGCATGGCTTTTGTAGTGCAACTGGCCGCCCGGGCCTGGACACGGAGCTAATGAATCATGGGGGGTGGAGAGAAAGAAGCCGCTGGCAGCTGCGATGAGGTTTCTAGTTGTGCGGAGACTTGCCAAGACGCTTCGCAGCCGAGATCAGCCTGTGCTTAGAATGCGATTGGAAAACATGGCAAGCTCACAGCAGAGGCGGCTGCTGGCATGCTCCTTAAATCGGAGCAGCCGGGAATCGAACGCGAACTCTGCCCCGAACCTGCAGATCCGACCTGGATCCTGCCGCTTCGCTTCATGTCTGCAGCCGCCTGTTAGCAATTCGGTTTTTCTGCGATTGCCTTTTCTTGCGGCATCTGGGCTGGTAGCGACGGCATGACAGCGCTTGGCTCTTACGCAGCCTCTTCGCATCCAGCCAAGAAATGTCAGGAAGGGACTGTCTTTTTTACTGTGTTTGTACTGCATCTTGGGGGCCTGAACCACACCTAGAGCTTCTAGGCACGAGGGTAATGCAGATAATAGTAATGAGTGGAACTAGGTTTCAGGATGGACCTGGTTTAGTGACACCAGAGGATTGGTTATACAAGCTGGGCCAGGCTGGTAGCAAACTCAGGCATCTCAGCATCTAACTGGTCTTCGATGCAGGCTTAGTAAAGATCTCTCTCCTACAACTCTGCCTGCCTGCCCCATCACTTGTCACTAACGGTTATCCCCATTTCACAGAGGGGAAAACAAAGTATGGAGAAAGTACAACCCAGGAGAGTGATTTGCCCACGGTCAGTGACAGATCTGGGAACAGACTCTAGGCAGGGCTGGCTCTAGCCATTTCGCCGCCCCAAGCACGGCGGCACGCCATGGGGGGCGCTCTGCCACTTGCCGGTCCCACGGCTCTGGTGGACCTGCTGCAGGCGTTTCTGCGGACGGTCAGCTGGTCCTGCGGCTCCAGTGGACCTGCTGCAGGCATGCCTGCGGGAGGTCCACCAGAGCCGCCTGCCACCCTCCCGGCAATTGGCAGAGCATCCCCTGCGGCATGCTGCCCCAAGCACGCGTTTGGTGCGCTGGGGCCTGGAGCTGGCCCTGACTCTAGGCTTCAGGACTGTCACTCAGATGCCCTATCCACTGGGCCACACTGCCCCCTTGAGCTACCATGGGACAAATGGGTCTGAACTAAAGCACCATAGCCCAGTATCCTCAAACTTTGGGGGGCGTTTGAAATCCAAGACTGGACCCAAATGTCAATGTTTCAAATGACCCGTGTTTTTGTAATGGGTTGAACCAGTATCCTGGATCCAAACACACATTAAACCTTTCTTTCTTTCTTTTCTTTCCATCCCTAGATTCTAGAATATCTATCACCATATACCCCCAATATCTATCTATCTATCCATCTATCTCATCACCCTGGGCTCGAATGCCGCCGCGTTATCTGAGTGTATCATGCAGGAATTTTCTGAACCGATGGAACATCCATCGCAAGTGGCGGCTCCAGGCACCAGCGCTCCAAGCACGTGCCTGGGGTGGCAAGCCGTGAGGGGCGCCCTGCCGGTCCCTGCAAGGGCGGCAGTCAGGCAGCCTTCGGCAGCTTGCCTGCGGGAGGTCCACCGGTCCCATGGATTCGGCGGCAATTTGGCGGCTGGCCAATTTGGCGGCCTTGACTTTACAGCAAGCTCTCCACACAGCAGGGGAGCCCTAGTCTCACCGAGGCTTTGGCAGGGCACATGCAGTTGGCTCGACTGGCATGAGTGCCCAGCATTCCAGGGAGCTGAGGGAGCAGTGCCGGGGCAGCCACGTGTCCAGTGCTCAGTGGTCTCGAAAGCAGCAGCACTGGAGAAGCCCTCAAAGCGCTGAATCCTCAGGGCAGAGACACTGGGATCCTGCAGACCACCTGGGTAGCCCGGCGTCCTCACCTTCCATTGCAGAGGCTGGATTCTCCTCTCCTGGGACACAGAGCAGGGCTTGCAGCTGAGATCCAAGGGTGGGAGGCCTTTACACATGGGGAAATGAAAGAAGGTGGGATCTCACCCAAGAAAAGGGGTAAAGTTAACAGAGGGCTATGGACCAAGTTGCTTCGTCCCCCAGCGAAGACATTAAAAACAGAAACCAGGGTGCTTGGATGGATCCCAAGGGATCGACAGGCCAGGCCCCACACCACTGGTTAGCCGGGAAGCTCCTGGCCAGGTTATTTAGTCCTGCGACCAGAAGGTAGTTGTCCCTGCAGGCTAATCACAGAGGGTGTTTCGGGGAACGGTCGGCAGCCGCTTCAAAGCTAGTTGCAAGGAGGCTGGGATGCATGGGAAGGAATCCGCTTCCCGTGGCAGGCAGCCAGCGAAACAGCCCACAGGATAGGCTTCTTGGCAGAGGTACCCAGGCCACAAGGACACACCTGTCCTGCCTGCCATTTAAGCCTCCAGAATGGAGTTTAATTCTAGCATTGGGAAGGCTGGCGTGTAATTAGAATCCTCCAAAGGCATTTAAACTTCCCAGGCTGGGCTTGTAATCTTCTGAGCAGGATGAACACACGGTGCTGTAGGGTTTTAGCACGCGGGGAATGGGGGCAGAAGCCGTGCCAGTGAAAATAGACTAAACGCACCCTCCCTGGTCCTTAGAACCACGAGCACCAGGCAACCGAAATCCAGCAGGGAGGGGGCATAGGGCGGGTTTAAGGGAGCCGGGAACCGTTGTCTGTTCCCTGTGCACCAAGAGGCGAGGTGCTTTCGGCCCAAACGGCTTCTGTTGTAGTGTAAGGGAAAGCAGTGACCAATGGGATGTTGCCGGGAGAGGGAGCATGCATGTGATTATGCACATAGGCAGGGTCCTTAGTGATTTCAAGCAGCTAAAAG
This sequence comes from Chelonoidis abingdonii, assembly GCF_003597395.2. NCBI lineage: Eukaryota > Metazoa > Chordata > Testudines > Testudinidae > Chelonoidis > Chelonoidis abingdonii. The sequence continues at coordinate 7,588,232 of NC_133789.1, forward strand.
ACATCATAGTTTCGCAGTTACCTGCACAGGCTGTTCCTGGCTCTCCCAGATCCTGTGGGACTTACACGTCCTGCCATGTGGGAAGATATTGCCAACAGAATCAATGCAGTCCAGCAGATAGGGCAGCGACCCAGAGCTCAAACAACATGAGTTCTATTATGTGCTTTGACCTGCTGGGTATCCATCTAAACACATAAGGGAAACTGAGGCACAGCATGGGGAAGCAAAGTCACTTCCTTGCTCAGTTTCCCTTCTGTTGTTAGATGGATAAGGTCATTGGGGCAGGGCCCAGCAGAAAGAGGCTCTGATGTTATTTGGGGTCTGTAAGAAAAAGAGGGAGATTTGGGTTGGATATATAGATGGTCAGATCATAATTCATTATGATTTAATTACACACAGCCTTAAAATTAATGGGAGCTGGATATCTAAACCCCTTGGGCATCTTGGTAAATTGCAGCCTGCTGAGGTAGATTTTCTAATGCATTTAGTTGGAGGGGGACGACCCAAAGAAGTTCTGGTTTGCGGGGGTTTATATTATGGCTGGTTGACATTTTTCTATCAATTTTTCTTCCTGATAGAAAATCGGGCTTTCAGCTAAGTGAAACTTTCTGCAGGAAGTGTCTGTTTTCCTCTCAAATTTGTATTCCTTGTTTTCTTTTCTTTTTCCCAGTGAAAAGGTAGAAGCCCCCTGCCCAGCCATCCACCCAGCTCCAGTTGAGATGAAACGTAAGGCGAGACCCCTCCCAACCTCGATCCAATGGTCAGCGCGTAACGAAATCACGACGTGCTGTCGTAACATACGTTTCATCGTGCAGCAATTCCAGTCTCGTACAAGCAGGCAGGAGATCACTTGGTGCGTGGAGAAGCATGTGTCTTTCTTAATCATTCCCCATGTTCTCAGGAGTGGCTCCCAAACCACAGCCTCCTCCAGGGTGGCTTTTGGTCACAAGCACTGCTGGGCCCACCAGGCTGAAACCCACCCTGCTTGAACTGAATCTGGCCAACTCAAGCAGTGCTTGCATTGTTCCTAGCCATCCCTCCACTCCTACGTCCAATGCCCCTTTCTCCGTTCTGGGAATTCCCCCTTGTATGATACACCAAGCCATTGGACTCTGATCTGCATGTAACCTGATTGCCCGGCCTCTGCACCCACCCCACGCTGACTGAAGCCCCAAGGGCCCCATCCCCTTCATCCATGAGGCTCAGTGAAAGACCTGAGGTGGATTCTCTGGGGAGGATCTCTTCTGTAGTTATTCCAAGGTAGATTGATCTTGTCTGTGGACCTTTTGGCATCTTCTAAAGATCTCCACAATGTCCTGGAGATACCCCTTCCTGATTTATGACCCATGATCTATTGATGTATCTATCCATCCATCCATCCCATGGTATTTATGGAGCGCCAGTCCCCATAGTCTCTGAGTACTATCCCAGGAGCCTTACACAGCCAGGCCAACAAGGAGCAGATCCTCATGCCAGAACATTTTACTCCATAACAGGGCTACTGCCGGAGGCTCTGCCTAGCCTTGGTTTGGTTATCCCACTGGGTGGACACTCAGGTTTTGGTTTAGTGTAAACCGAGAAGTGAACATAAGAACGGCCGTACTGGGTCAGATCAAAGGTCCATCCAGCCCAGTATCCTGTCTACCAACCATGGTCAATGCCAGGTGGCCCAGAGGGAGTGAACCTAACAGGTAATGATCAAGTGATCTCTCTCCTGCCATCCATCTCCACCCTCTGACAAACAGAGGCTAGGGACACCATTCCTTACCCACCCTGGCTAATAGCCATTAATGGACTTAACCTCCATGAATTTATCCAGTTCTCTTTTAAACGCTGTTATAGTCAAGCTTGATGTAAACGGAAACAAAAATGCCACTGGACTTTTCAAGCCACACTTTGAATTAAGCCGGTGCAGCCCTGCAGGCATGGAGAGCAGCTTGCCTTTGAGACCAGCACTGGAGAAACACAGCTCTTGCAGCACCCGTTCCAGCGCGCAGAGCAGACGACATCGGTAAGGGGGTCACACTGCCTAGCCCTCTCGATCCTCTAGGGGCCACCGTGACATCTGGTCCCGCTGGCATCGGGACGTGGGAAGGACAGGACAGGACCCCTCCACCCAGGACTGAAAGGCCCCAGCCCTGCTGAGGTTGGTTCTGAAGGAGATCCAGGATGCCAGAGGGCCGACGCTCAATTTTCCCCTAAAAATACCTCCCAAATTATACATTGCAAGGAATCCATCCCAGCCTTCCTCTCACTCCCTCCTCCCCCTCCTGAACTGCGTCCCCCCCCCGCCTCCCCGGTGCACACAGATTGGAATATTTATATTTGTCTGCTCGCTAGCTCACTCTTTTGCTGGCTCTGTGGTTGTTGCATTTGGCATCTCCCCAACCAGGCAAAACAGCCCTGAGCAGGCTGTTTAAAGGAGCGAGGCTGGAAAGCAGGGGACCAGAAAGGAGCACCCGAGCTTTGAACAAGCGTTGGCATCGATGCAGAGCAGCAGGGTGGGTACTTGGGCAGCTGTGGGCTGATGGCTAGTGTGCCAAGTGGGAGACAAGGCAGCTCATCCCAGTGGGCAACCCTGGGGCAAATCACTCTGCCCGTTTGTGCCTCAGTTTCCCCACCTCTAAAGCAGAGATCTCGACACCAACCCATCTTGGCCAAGTGCTTTGAGCACTGTGGCTGCAAAGCTGCTCCGTCAAGGGCCAACACCCACTTCTCCTGCCTTTTCAGCTCCTTCCTGACAATGAGTCAAGGCTCCCGACTGCTCCGGCCCATTTCCACAAACAGTTCTTTATTCTAGGACGGTGCACAGACAAAGAGGACTGGACACACTGTTTCCCCTTGACACGAAAATGGGAGAAATTGGACCTGGAGCCCAGCCTGGTCTTTGATGGGGACTCTCATGCCTGCCTCTGGCGACCTGGGGGGGCTTCAGCATTTGGGAGGCCAACCTGAGACCCCAGCAAGGGGGTAGATTTTCAGGAAAGGGAGTTTTCTGGAGCCCCATTTAAGGGGTCTCCGGCTGGAAAATGGAGGCTTAAAGTTTCAGCCAAATTCTGCCCCAGCTCTGTTAAAGCCACTGGGCCTATGTGTCACTCACTGGTGAATGTCTCCTTCTGTGCCCGATCCACCAGCAAGGCAGCCTTGCTCCTTTCCCTGCAGCTGTGGCATGTCTCGCTTTCCGTTCTGGAAGTTTCCCAGGTCCTGGAGTGCTGGCTGAGACGGCCGCTGTCACATGACTATCAATTTGAGCTCTGCCACAGACTTCCTGCGTGGCCTCCGGCAAGTCATGTAGCCTTTCTGAACCTCAGTTCCCCATCTGTACAATGGGTGTAATAGGCCTGCCTCACAATAAATCCAATAATGATTGTGAGGCTCTCAGATACTGCGGGGAGGGGTGTTTCATGAGGGGGCTCCAGGCCTGTCCAACTCTGCTGGCTCTTTTAATAAGAAAACTATCTACCGAGATGCTAGCATTCCAGCCACGTGCACACAGACTGACTTCATGGGGCTACCTGAAACCTGGGCTCCTCCTTCCAAGGTCTATGCTGGTTGTTACCATGGGGGGCAGATAAGCACCCCCAGATAAATAGATTTGGATCCTATTTGTGAGCAATGTTGCGGTTTTGGCTGGGGATGGGGTGAGAGGTGGCAGCTTGTGGCACTGGTCTGATTGGAGACTGTGAACCCCTCACTCCAAGGGTCGTAGACCTCGCGTGATCTGAATGTTTGCCCGATCCCTTGAGTACTGAAACTGACACATTAGCTCAGCACTACCTGGAAGAGCAGGGGATACTGATGGAGCTAACCCAGCATGGGGACAGATTTAGATCAAATCAAATGGCCACTTGTTCCTTTTACTCTGCAACATTTAGTGCCTCTGGCCTCTCTCCATCTCTGGGCTGGAGTCTATGCTCTGCCTCCTGGACACTCAGCCTAGAAAGGTGCATTCATGTCTCCTGGACTCTGGACTGCCTCCTGGGCCAAAACAACCTGTAGCGTAACTTAGAGCAGCCCCACAGGCTGCTGTAATTGACAGCAGCCTCCCCAGGACAGCAATAACCAGCGCACGAGGCATTACTGCCATATCCTACTCCTAACCCCACAGCATGCCCCTGCACTGGGGGCCATGAGTAGGAGCAGTATATGCTGCCATCTCTCCTAAGGTCCATTGTGTCCTGTGTTCACCACCAGAGCAGCATCCAGGGGCCGCAGCTCCAATCTGCCCTCTGGCTTCTGTCTGTTTGTCCTTTCTCCCTCTCTGCAGTTCGCTCTTCCGATCATCCTTCTTCTTTAGCTCTCCCTCTCTCCTCGCCGATCCCCTAAAATACTTGCCTGTGCTAGAGGCAGGAGGGGCTAGGGGAGCTGGAAAGGGTTCAGCACTAGCAGCAGGTCACTGAGTGCATCCCTGATGGGAATTAGCTGGATTAGAGTAGGTGTCTTGCCAAGGGCAGGTCTGTCGTCTACCTGAGCCTGGGGGATCCTCGGCCGATTGAAGGATTTGGGCAAGCACGCCTCAGTTTCCATGATGGCAGTCTCCATCCCACAGCCCTTCCCCGCCCTAGCCATCCCCTCCCTGTCCACCGGGTGGCTCCACATGGAAAGGCTGCCAGGTCAAAACATCCCTGGAAATACCCCACAGGGCTCCAGCCTGGGATCATAGCGAAAGGGAGAAGGTCACAGGCACAAGACAGGCTCAGAAAGAGCTGATTGGCTTGACTGAGCTAATCTCCAAGGGAACCCGGCTCAGCGGGGCTCTTCACCCCTGGGGCACTGATCTAGAGGGCTGATCCCTGACCCACTTACATTATGGGAGCCCCTGCAGGGCGCCATTGCATTCCAATGGTTATTTTGATTGTGGCCCTAATGGGGCCCCACCAGGCTGGGTGCCGCACGGATGGTTAGTGAGCGACAGCCCTTGCCCGGAGGAGCTTAGTGTGTAAACTGAGGTACAGAGGTGGGAAGTGACGGGCACTGGCCGAGCAGCAGAGGTGGGACTGGAACCAAGGTCTGCTGACCCCCAGCCTCGCTTTCCACCCATGGTGCCGCTCCTCATCCAAGGTAGCCAAGGGTCTGATCCTGAGGCCTTCGCTCAGACAACGTCAGCAGACATTTGGCGTCAGTCAACATGAACGGCCAGATCCTCCCTTGGAGTCAACTGCCAGCGCTCTACTAAGCTGGGAAAAGTGGGATCTGACAGGGACCACTACCCTAACAACCCTCCCCTTCTCGCACAGCTGGGCCCAGAGGGCTGGGGACAGATGGAGACATGGGCTCAGGCTGTGAGAGCAGGGTCAGACTCCTCCTTCCCCCACCACACAATTGGGTGGAGTGGGGCAATGGTCGAGCCTTGGGATGGCGTGGCTGGTGCTGGAAATCAACATGCCCCCAGCCCAGGATGAGCACGAGAGACATGGTGTGATGGACACAGGGAGAAGGCAAGCCCAGGAGGGGCCGTCCCCTGGCTCAGTGGTGACCCCAAGGGAGCCGCGGCAGACGGAGTGGGCTTGGTTGCTAGCAGGGAGGTGTCTGCTCCGAAGACAGTCCCTGCCCCACCAATAACTCACAGCGTGGGCCCAAAAGCTGGGGCAGATGTGTGGGGATTCCAGCTCGGTGGCCTGACTCCCAGACGATCCGACATAGCCAGGGTGAACTCTGAGCCTTTTCCTATTGAGTAAGCCTGGTAAAAACTCCCTCCTCTTCCACTTCTTGGCTGTCCAGCAGCCCCCACCGCCCTGCTTTCCTGGCGCATGTGAGCGAGTAACTCGAAAGGTTGGAGTCAGGGTGGGCGAGTGTAGGGTATCTGTGTTGGAGACGAGTTGGAACTCATCTGCCCTGCGATCCCAGGTGGGTGGCACACGTCTGTCCTTGTGCCTGTGATGCAGAAGGCCTATCTTCCATACACAGCTTCCCTGGGTGACCTGGGGGAAGTCAAGTCATTGCTCTGTGCCTCAGTTTCCCCCATCTGTACAAGGGAGGTACTAGTCCTGACGTCCCTTACAGGGGTATCAGGAAGATAAGTTCATTGCAGTTTGTGCAACATCCAGGCACTCCACCAATGAGAGTCATAGAGAATCTTAGCTCAGGAGTAGAGGGCAGCCAGTGGCTGAAGTTGGAGAACGTATGGTAGACGTAGGAACAGTTGTGGGGAGACAATACACTGCAAGCAGCACAGGATGTAGAGAGCTCACTTCAGCGAGCAGCACCTCTGGCCTGAGCTCTTTTCATCACTGTGATGCTGCCCTGACTTCACTAGAAAAAGGGACCCAGACGGGCCACAACATCACGCCACCTGTCCTGGAGAACCTGGACAGAAGTCCATGAACCAACCCCCCCAACCAGCATAAAGCAGCATTGCTCCAATGGGCCAGACCCCCAGCTGGCATAAATAGGCCGTAGCTCTTTTGAAGTCAACAGGATGAGCTCCCCTAGTCGGTGCAATTTGGCATAGCGCTGAAGTCAGTGGAGCAATGCCAACGTACACCAGCTGAGAATCTGGAGGTGTTTGTTTTCCCTGGGTTTTACATTGAGTTCTGCAGAAAGATGCAGCAAGATAAAAATCTTTACAGGCCAACAACAGGAGCTCGTCACAGGCCAATCATAAAATTACAGCTCCCCGCACAGAGAAGCCTATAAAACAGAACAAATTGTCTGCTCCACTGGTATTTGCTGGGTTTATGGAGGCACGTGTCTTGTTTCAGAGGAACTCCAGGGAAAGGTTGTGGGAAAGGTGTTTCAAACCGTGTACAGTCAGCACGAAATTCCTCCCCAAACCCATCGTCACCTGCAGGTCTCATCCTTTGGGTCCATTGTGCATCTCAGTGAGGTCTCAGCATTTCAACTGGTTGGAAAACCTTCCACTGGAACCTTTTTTGGGTGGAAAATTTGGGGTTGGGAGAAACATGGTTTGGTGGGAAGCACCCGCCTTCCTGGAAACGGCTCGATTTCTGGTCCGAAACTCCCCAAACCTGAAAAATCTCTACCTTTTCAGCCAAAAATGGAAATGGAAAATTTGAGGGGGGGGATTGATAAAATGTCAAAATGTTCTACAGGAAAAAAACAACCCCATTTTCCAACCTGTTCTACCTGGATTTCCTCAGAGCATGGTCGCGATTCCCATGGATTCCCATGGTAACCCTGGGCTAGCGAGATCAGAAAGCAATTCTAGGTCCGCTGCATGGTACCCGTCGTTCTCCCAGAGCAAGGGGGGGATTCTCCTCTCCCAGCGCTGTCAGCCCGAGGAGCTCCCGCCTGGTTTACAGCAGTGCAAGAGGAGAGTCAGAGCATTCAATCAGCATGTCCCCCCCGCTCCTGGTCCTCCCTCTACGCTCCAGCTCCCAGTATCCCCATGACTTCAGGGCCTGAACCAACCTCTTACTCACGGAGAGTACTGAGGGCATTTCCCTGGCAGCAGATTATTCCCTAACTGTGGAGTTTCTTGCACCTTCCTCTGAAGCAGCTGGCATTGGCCTCGGTCAGAGACAGGATGCTGAGTTGCTCTGGTCACCACCATTAGCCTCCAACACACTGCTCCAGCAGTCCCCGTCCCCACGCCCCCCATGGGGATTGTCAACAATGGGGCTAAGAACTGAGGACCCCAACCCCTGGGCCTCCATTGCCTGAGCTACAGGCTGGGTGACCTCTCCATGCACTTGGCTTGATTTCCATGTGTATTTTGGGTCTCTTGCTAAATCCTTGGTGAGCCTATCACACCCTCGCCCCACCACTGTGTGCCTGCGGCTGAAGGCAGAGTTATTCCAGCCAGACCACGGAGGAACGCAGCAGTAACTCAGGCCAGTGGAAATCAGGGCTGAGATGAGAAGATCCCAGATTTGCTCTGGGAACACACCACCTTGCGCGAAGCAGCTGGGACCACCAACAGGCTCAGGGGCTGTTATCCTTCCACTGGGGTATAGCTTGCAGCCACCCCAGGTGTGGAGCTCTGCCTGGCGTCAGTGGGGCAAACAGGGCTCAGACCCCTCGGGGTGAGGGGTTCTCTGTGGCTGGCTTCAAGAACTCTTTGAAGCTCAGTGGCTCACCTTCCCCAGCCCCTTGGAACGGGGCCCTTAGAATAGGGCCAGATTCTCAGCTGATGCAAACGCAGGCAGCTCCATTGCAATCCAGGTAAGGAGCTGGCCCTTTAGGTCATGTGGTGGTTTCGGGTGCAGCCCAAGGAGCTGGAGGTGTGCCCATCCCTCTCTTAGCGGAGGAGCCTCCCTTTTGCCTTTGCAGAGTCCCTTCCAGTCGACTTTGCTGGGGCCTTTCAGCAGCCCTCTCCTCATGGCGTGATTCCCCAGCCCGCTCGGCAGCGTTTCCCTGCTGCTGACCAGCATCAAGCCTCCAAGCCGCACAAGCACGAGCAGGAATCAAACCGGCCACTTTCAGCACAGGCCCCACCCACTCGAGCTAGGGGAGTTGCTCCTTCCGCTGTGCGTCAGTAGCAGGCTGTTGCATTCACTGGGGCTGACCACTAGGGGCAGCCATGCTCCCATGCACTGAGCCAGCCCATTACAACTCAGGGCCAGGGTGAGCAGCGCCCTCCCCCGCTGACTCCTGACCTGTCTCCTCCTTGCTGTGGGGGGGTCCCCGCATGCTGCCCCCATGCTCCTGGCCCTTCTCCATCCCCCTACGCACCCCCCCCCCAGGATCCGGAGCAGCAGGTCTAACCCAGGGAGCTGCATTTGGAGTCAGGCACCGCGCTATTAATCGCAAACACAGCAAGAAGCACAAATCGCGTGGGGCAGAGAAAGCCACTTAGGGCCGTGTTTACTCTGGCACTGGGGGCGGCCTTGGCACGGCCTAGCACCTGGAGTGGCCAAATCCCCAGGGAGCCAGAGGAAAATGCAGAGAAGCCACCTTGGCAGCGGGGAGAGAAGCAGCACAGAGCTGGGATTTAAAGGGGCCACGGCTCGTTCTCAGGCACTGCTCCCAGCTCCCTCCGTTGGCTGCAGCTCTGCCCACTCCAACGGGCCCCATGCTGGTGCCAATGCACTGGTACTGCTGAAACCTCTGAGAGCGGGCACTAGTGCCCCCTCTGGCTAGGGCACCGGGGAGACCTCCTTCGTTTGGGCACAGGCCTCGTGGTGTAAACCTTTTCTTCCCAAGGGGACAGGGAGTTCCAGAGGGTGGACCCTCACCAGGGCGGCATCAGCTGGTGTCCAGGCCTCCTGCAGTGACAGGGGAAAATCCTACAGGCTGGTGACTCACCTGGCAGGGGCCCCGCTCAGCTCCCTTGCCAAGCATGGGGGGGGGGGGGGCACAGGGCACACCAGGCTGGACCCCTCCACCTCTGTGCCCCCTAGGTCCAGAGTGGGGAAGAGAGGCCTTGCATTCCAAGGCTGGCATGTGTTTCCCACGTCGTCAGCTGCCCCAGCATTCAGCAGAGCCTGGGTCCAGGACGGGGTGACCAAGCCGCCTTCTCCAAACAAACACGGGGAAAGGATCCGAGATTCCCTCCTGTGTCACCACCAGCAGGGCAGCCGGCACCTCCCTGGGCACCCCCCCGCAGCACCCCCATCCCTCCAACACACACACAGCCCCTCCACAGCGACCCACACCCACTGCTGATGGGGCCGTAGGCACCTCCCCGACCCACAGCGCTGAGCATGCAGCCAGCTGTGGCTGTATATTGCTCCACACCCAAACACACGCACCTTCTCTCCTCTATATCCATCCGCTAGGGGGCTGTGTTGACCTCCCGCCAAGCCCAGGGGTAGCTCGCTGTCAATAGAGCCCCCATATACACCACGTCGTGCTGCATAGACCCCCAACACACACATCCCTCCAAACTATAGACACTGCTCCATAGCCAGAACACACCCCAAAGCGTATACACCCCTACCCTATACCCCCCTCCATACTGTCTGTACAATGGCACGGGCATATGGGTCCACACCCATGCATCCATCACAGCTACAGCCACGCACTGTCCCCCACAATTCCACATACATGCATCCCATGAACCACTTACACCTGTTCCAGGTCCGCACACGCTCCCACAACAGGCAGGTAGCTCCCTGCGCCCCACTCCAGTCTCCTCACCAGCTCCACTGACATGTAGTCGTTTGTCAGCGCATCTAGACGTCCCTGTACCATCCTGCATTCCCCCTCACATTTACACATAAACACCTGCACACGCCGCACCTGCGCATACAGGTGTCCCCGACACACATCTGCCGAGGGATGCAGCCCAGGCCAGGCATGACGTGTTGTTTAGGGTTCTGCAGGGGGTGTTCTTCCCTCTTGAGTTGGTGCCAGACCCATTGCCCACTATGGTGCAGCAGACAGTGCCAGAGATCTGCAATTCCCTTGGCATTATCTGTAAGACCTGGGGTGCTAGCCCCAGTGTCCCATCCTCATCCCATCTCCGGGCATGCCATTCTGCTTCCCTATCCCCACTCTGCGTGTTCCTGGTCATCCTTCCGCTGTGAGGCTGCTGTGTTGCTGGCAAAGATCAGCGTCCGCGTTCCACCCCAGAGGCAGGTGCCTTTCAGCGGTGACCAAATGTCCCTGTGCATCCAGCCCTGGTTTTGCAAATGTGGGTGCCTCCAAGTGGCTGTGAACCTCTGAGCTCCTTCTCAGGGAATCTGCAGAGGCTGACGCAGGGTTGCTTAGTTCCATGGTGTTCCTGCCATGCTTGTTTTGGCAGGGGTGTGATTTCACCGTGAGAAGCTTAGCAATTATTTATTCTTATTACTCACTGGATACTTTCTGCTAAGAGACGTGGATTTCGATGGGCTTTTTGGAGATAGCCCCTGAATCCCCACCTCGCTGAGTTTCAAGAGAGAAAGGAGCGAGTTGGATAGAAATCCAGCTGGGACTGAGAAATCGCAAAGGGCCTGGTCTCCAGTTCAGCTTCTCATGCAGCTGAAATCTTCTGAGAACAGATGTTCCAGCGAGACGTTGACCCATTGTGGTGGTGGGGATCCCATCCTGGGATCAGCTGAGTTCACCAGATTTTGACCCAAGAGGGTGGAAATATAATACAGGGGAGAAGTGCCTGGGAGCAGGCAGTGATGTACTCCTGGATACAGCGCTGGTGAGACTGGTACTGAAATAGCCTCCCATTCTGGCAAAAAGTTGTGGAAAAACCAGAGAAGGGGCAGAAAAGACCCAGCAAAATGATTCGAGGGCTGGAGAAAATGCCCGACAGCGAGAGACTTCGAGAGCTCGGTGTGTTTAGAAGATCAAGAGGGGATGTGATCACAGCGTATCAGCACCGTCACAAGGAGGAAATAGCAGGTGCTAAATCTAGGGCTCGCTGAGCTAGCAGGAAAAGGCAGAACAAGAAGAAATGGCTGGAGGCGGAAGCCAGAACAATTCAAACAGGCAATAAGGCCCTGATGATTAACCACTGGAACAAGCTCCCAAGAGACGTGGTAGGTTCTGCATTTTGGGATGTCTTCAGATCAAAGCTGGAGCCCTACCTGGAAGAGATGTTAGTCAAACACAAGTGACTGGACTCATTACTGAAGGAACCGGGGTAAATTCTGTCCTGGGATATACAGAGGGTCAGGAAAGATGACCTGGGGGGGTCCCTTCTGGCCTCCTGAGATCAGCTGATTTTACCAGATTTTGGCCTGTAACGGTGGACACCTCCTGGGATCAGCGGGTTTTAGAAGAGTTCGCCAAAATCTCCCACAAGCAGCTCCTGAGATTTTGGTACAATCCAACCCCAAGCCTGATCCCCCGGCTCTGGTTCAGCTGGAACCAAAATTGAGCTGGGGTCTGAACCGCTGCCCTGTCTCCAGAGTGACTGCGTCGTTTTAGCCTGTCCCAGCCTTTTAAGCAGAGATGGGTCTTGTCCCTACCCATGGCACACTTTACTCACCTCCCCAGATGGGGCAAGTGGGTCAGGTGACTCAATCAGGCCTGGGATAAATAAGGGGTAGTGAGCAAAACCTCCAGGAGAGGCTGGAGGCTGCTGAGATCAGCAAAGCTTCTGCAGGAGGCGCTGAGAAAGCAGCAGAGGAGTTTGCCGACTGAGCTCTCGGAGCCAGAGGGAAGAGAGCCCACCCAGGTGAGTTTTGGGGAAGAAAGTGCAAAGAACCAGAAAAAACTGGCCCTCAGGTAGGAGGAACTGGCCTTAGCTGGGGACTGGGTGGAAGGTGGCTGTTAGCCAAGCTGCACAGGGACATGCCCCCAGGCTCTGAGTGTCCCTAAATCTCTGACGGGCAGAACTTGGGGGCTGGATGGCAGGGACTGGATCACTTGGTGATGACCTGTTCTGTTTATTCCCCCTGAGGCACCTGGCATTGGCCACTGTCGGAAGACAGGACACTGGGCTAGATGGACCATTGAGCAACCCAGTTTGGCCGTTTTTATGAGCCTTTACTGGAGTCCATTTTGGACTCAGGCACCATGGAAGGGGTGGAGTTTTAGTTAGTGACTGAGCTGGAGGATCAAGCCATGGTGGCAGCCAAAGCTCTTGCGAGGCCCTGAGAAGGGGAAACTGAGGCAGGGGGCTGCAGGGCCACGAGGGGACACTCAAGAGATGGTGACCCAGTGTGGGCTGTACCCCGTCATGCTCTGCAGGTGTGAGGGTAGGGATGGGGGAGGTTAGAGACCCAGCTGTCCATCTCAAAGCTAATTCCTCTCTCATCCTTGCTTTCCCCTTCCCTCCTGCCCTGGCTCTGATGAGCCCATCCCTGAGGCCCCCTGAGGCGCGGAATAACCCTGCAGTCCCCCCGCCTGTGCCCAGTGCTAGGGGCTGCCACGTCCCTTGGTATCAGCACCCAGTCCTTTCCATCACAGCTTGGCCTCCTGCTCTCACCGGCTGGGCTCCGCACACGACCTGGGGCCCCAAGGAGTTGGGGGCATTGTTGGCTGGCCAGCAGGAAGATTCAAGAGGGAGGAGGGACCCCATCCTATGCCCCCACCTGTTGCTGATGTCTCTCTCTCTCACTGTCCACTGAGTCACCAGGCGTGCTCTGGAACAGCTCCCCACAAAGCCAGTCAGGACTCTGGGGAGCCTCCTCTCCCTGGAGCAGACTTGTTCAGGGCAAGAAGCTCACACGTCTTCACCTCCTGGGTCTCTCCTCGGAGCATTCAGCAACCTCTGCCCCTCCGTGCGCTTCCCACAGCGAGTCCGCCCAGGCGGGTCCTGGGGAAGCCACAGGGTCCTGCCCCGCACTTTGCAGTCAAACATTGACTCTCAGCCAGCCAGTAAAACAGAGTTATTCGATGACAGGAAACAGGGTCCTAAAACAGAGCTGTAGGTACAACAGCGAACCGGACCCTCAGCCAGGTCCTATCTGGGGGACAGTGAGCCAGACCCCCAGGTCTGCACTTCACTCCTCGTCCCAGCAAGCTCCAAACTAACAAACCTCCAGCCCCTCCTCTCTGCTCAGCCCCTTTCCCAGGGCCAGGAGGTCACCTGATCCCTTTGTCTCCAACACCTTCAGTTGGCACCTTTGCAGAGGAGGGGCCCAGGCCATCAGTGCCTAGAGACATGAGTGGCCAGCATTTAGGTGCACTGGCCCTTTGCTCTGCAGCAATCACACACCCTTATCCCACCACCTAGATACTTAAGAACTGCCTAGGGGACACTGAGGCACCAACACAGTATTCAGAGAAAACATTAAGAAAATTCCTAGTTCGTCACACTCACCCACACCCCTCCCTCCGCACCATCTCTCTCAGGCTCTGGTAACTCTGTACCAAGGACCCCATTCCCCCTCTGTGGAAGCTGGATCAGAGGCCCACCCCCAGTCCCCATCTTTGGGGCTCCAGCCCTTCTCTGGGGCTCACCCCCCTGCAACCGCGGGGCTGGGGGAGGGTGGACTCTGAGTCCCCCTCTCCAAGTGCCCCCACCATGGGGGCCGGAGGGCAGAAGGTGCCCTGCCAGATTGCAGTGGGCACCAGAGGGGCACAGAGAGTGGGAGGCACCCCCAGCCATTGCACTGGTGCCCAGCAGGGGGCATGGGGGCAGCAGAGTACACCTGTGCCCATCAACCCACTGTCCCCCACTCAGTAGCCAGGCTCTGGGCAACCAGGGCATCCCTTCGCCTACCTGGGCATTTGGGCTTTGGGAGGGTTAGCTGGCCAGCAGCAGCGCCGTGCATAGAGGGCGGTGCCCCTGCCTGAGGCCTGTAACCCAGTGCTGGAGGGAGCCGCTGACTGGCCTATTCTGAGCCCCCTCAATGGACGCATGTGTCAGTGATAGGGGGCAGAGCCGGACACAGGGTCACACCAGGATCCAGAGTGATTTTACAGCCACTGAGTGGGGGGAGGGAGGAGTAATGGGGCCAGAGTGGGGGGCTGACTCCACTCGTCTGCCCCACACTGGGAAGGACTGCCTCTGCCCCCTCATACACACACACTCCTGTGCCTCCTCTCATCTGGGATCTCTGCTCCGTCGTTGTCAATGCCAAGAATAACCTGCAAACGGAGCTGTCCAGGGAGGGACCCCACACCTGCCCCAGCCTTTGCCAAGCTGAGAAGGAGATTCTGCACTGGGGCAGATAGACCTCTAAGCCAAGTTTCTGACACCTGGATTCAGAGCTTCTGTGAGGCCAGTGTGTAAATTAGAGCACCCCTGGGGTCGCTCTAACAGCAGCTGCTGGGGTGTAGCTGAAGCACCCCGTCAGGCAGAGCGCTATGGGTCCTTCCCAGCCCAGGGGCTGCAGGCGAGGAGGGGGACAGCAGAAGGCTGCTTGTCCTGGCTCTATGCTGCGCCCACACTGGGGGAATCCTCCCCCACCATGCATGGCCTGGTGCTGACCCCTGTATATGGTCCGATTGGCACGCTTCGGGGTCCAAAATTGGCCTCTTATTGAAGTCAACTGGGTTGGCCCAGTCATAGGGGAATCCAGGCCCAAAGTCCCTTTCCCTAAGCACCCCATCCCCTAGTCCCCGAGCCGTCCGTAAGGGGGACTCCCCGCCCACAGAGGCCCCTTAAAAAGTGACGCCCCATACACTGAGCATGGAGGGTTTGCTCTTAATTAAAATGGGGGGAGGGTGGCAAAGGCTGGGAAGAATAATTAAAATCCTCATCCCCTATAAATACGGCAACATATGCCCTACTTTGGCTGGGATAGTCCCTTTTATAAAGCCCTGTCCCGGCTATTCCAATGTTTTTTGGCAAAAGTGGGCAGTTGGCAGGAGTAAATGGGACAGCTGCCGGCTTTTGTCCAAAAGATGGGGTGCGGAGCACTGTGGGGGGGGCGGGGAGAAGCCAACCCTGTGCAGGGGGGAAGCAGGGCTGGGGCGGAGGACAGGCAAGGCTTGAGTGAGCAGTGTCACCAGCCCGGTCCAGGGAGAAGGGACCAGGACTCGGTTGAGCGGCTCGGGCCAGCCACACACACTGTCTCGTTTTCCCTTTGGACCCGACCTATAAATAACCCAGGGCCGGGCTCTGGAAGGCCTGGGGCCGCTCGCCTTCACCCCCCCACCCCACCCCTTGCTCTGGATCCCCCCGGCTCCGGCGGAGGGGCAGAGAGCCCAGCTCCCCTTAGCGAGGGGCCCCGCGGGGTGGGGTGAGGCAGCGGAGGGGACGTTACACGTTTTCCCTTTAACTCCAGCCTGTCAGGAAGGGGCAGAGAAAGGAGCTCTTGGGGGCGGGGTGGGGGACGCTGGGGGATTTGCTTTCACCCTCCCCCTCTTCTTTCTCCTTCTCTCCATCCTCTGCCCTGTGTTTTCTTTTTTCTTTTCTCTCTCTCTCTCTTTCCTTCCACCCCCCACTGAAACACTTAATGCTCCTCCCAGCTGGATCTGTCTGTCTCTCCCCTCCCGCCTCTCCTCTCTCTGCCTAGGCCCTTCTCTCTCCTTGCCCCACATTCACTCGCTCCCCAGGAAATTCCCCACTTTCCCAGTCTCTCCTTTCTTTCCCCCTGCCCCCTCTCCCATCCTCGGTCTCTTCCTTCCCTGCCCCCTGTCGCTTTCCCCAGCTTTTCACTTTCCTCAGGCTCCATCTCCTGGCGCAGCAGAGCCCTGGGTCGGCCAGCCCCAGCCCACAGGCCTTTGACGTGGTTCGCCCCCCACGTGCCAAAGCAAACAGGCAAGACGCTCTAGCCCATCTGGAGGCCGGAGATGGAGTCACTGGGGCTGCGGGTCCCTGGCTCCCGCAAGAATAATCCTGATACCTGGGGGGCGTGATGCTCTTCTGGCTCCTTTCATTTCAGGGGGCCTCCACATTGCAGCTGCACGGGGGCAGCGCCACATACTGAAGTGCAACCACCTCTGGGGTGGAACACGTCAGCTCCCTAACAGCCCACAGGGAAGGGAGGAGGTGAAGGTTTCTGCAGTGCAGGTCAGGGCTGAGTGGTGGGGGCCCCATTGGGTGGTGGGGGCAGGGGACCTGGGGAGTATTTGGAGACTGGACATACAAGAGGGAAGGTTCCCTCTTTCGGGGCTTTCAGCAGAGCAGTGATAGGGGATCCATTAGGACTGGCTGGCTAGTGACCCATGGAAGGAAGGTTCCTCTAGCAGGATTGGGCACCCCCTGTCGCCCCAGCACAAATGACCCCTAGTGGTCCCTGGGGGGGCTAGGAAGGCTGGTCTTGTGGCAGGGGCACTGGGCTGGCATGCAGGAGATCTGCGTCTGCCAGCTCTGCCAGTTCTTCTAGGCAGCACTTTCTCAAAGGGGAGCCGAGTTCTTTGAAAAAATTTGGCCCATAACCTCTCTGGGCTTCAGTTCCCCATTGGTCAACCAAGATGACATCGGGCTCCTTCGCCGCTCCATCTTGTCTAGCTGGGACTACAGCTGCTCCAGCTACTGATCAATGCCCCTTTTCCCCAGGAGCGGGTGGCCCACCCAGCACGAACCTGGAAGCAAACAAGAAGCCCTCAGCTTTGCCGTGTGTCCAAAGGAACCAGCCTCGAGCCCCGGCCGGTATTAAAGTGGCGTTTCAAGCCTTAACTACAGAGTGGAGCGGGCAGCTGTCAGTGGCTCCCCCCCTTTCAAATCCCCCATCATTAAAGCGCAGCTTGCTTCTCATTGTTGTTCAGTTCCTGAACCAGTGCAGATTCCAGGCTGAGTCACCCAAACATCTGGAATCACTGAGGCACCGCGCCAGACCCCAAAGCCTCTCTGCATTCTTGCCTGCGTTCCTATTGGAGAGGCCCACGGGCCCCATCTCCCCACACTGCCCCCTCCCATCTGCATCATCCACCCCATCCCTGGTTTGCTGCAATGGGTCCCTGGCTCCTCCCCTTTGGGCTGCGGCTTCGGCATTTCATTGGCCAGAGAGGCAGCCCCGCCTCCCCCCCCACACGCCCTGCACCACCACCGCCAATGGCAAAAGAGCAGCAATGTAAGGCTAAAAACCATATATGGGCAAATGAAGGAAAGGTACCGGAGCCAGGCCTCTGCCAAGTGGCATATTGGAGGCAAGTCTAGAATAGTTCTAGCAGGGTCCACTAGGATCCCACCGGGAATGGAGGAGGGTGAGTCACCCTTGATTTGGGAGCCTCTGGAGCTCCCGAAAACCAGCCTTGATCCGGATCAAAATCATCTGCCCTGTTTTGTTTTGGCTCAAACCCCCTCGGGATGGGAGGAGGGGGAGACTGTCTCCTTCCCCAAGGGAGCTGTGGCCGGGCATTTCTTTGCAAAGGAAACTCAGTTTTGCAGCTTGCTTCGATGCGCAAGATCCCTGGACTTAGGGTGACCAGATTTCCTCCAGGGCAGATTGGCAGAGGCCCTGGGGGGGTTCGCCTTCCTCTGCAGCGTGGGGCACAGGTCACCTGCTGGAGGATTCTCTGCACCTTGAAGTCTTTAAACCACGATTTGAGGACTTCAATGGCTCAGACACAGGTTTGTTACAGGAGTGGGTAGGTGAGATTCTGTGGCCTGCGTTGTGCAGGAGGTCAGACTAGATGATCATAATGGTCCCTGCTGACCTTAAAGTCTATGATTCTATGTCCCAATTATATAGGGACAGTCCTGATTTGGGGGTCTTTTTCTTATATAGGCTCCTATTACTCCCCACTCCCATCCCGATTTTTTTCACATTTGCTGTCTGGTCACCCTAGCCCCGGTCTGGGAGCCCTCAAGATGCTCGGCAAGGCCCACTGGCTCCCTGAGGCTCCGGAGGCGGCTGTACTAACAGCAATCCCCTTGGAGCTACTTTGAGATAAACCCATCAGTAAAATCAATCCTGCAAAAAGGCAAATGGAAAAACTAGCGGCCCACTCGGCCTCCCCTCCCCTCCCTGGCATAAGCTTATGCAGCTCCATGGTGACGATACGTTTATACCACACTCACCGGGCCGGGCCAAGAAAAGTATGAGAGAAAACGTTTGCCCAGGTTGATTTAGCTGCTTAACAGCGAGTGCTGGCAATTTACCCTGGCCACGATTCCACCTGAGCACACGTCAAGGGCAGAGACGAAAAGGATCCTTTGCAGCATGTCGTGCTGCAGCAGTAAAGAGGGAAAAGCACCCCTCTTTTGGAAACTCGAGAGATCAGGGGAGTTTTCCCACATCCCGGGGGGGGGGTCACTGACCCTCCCCAGGCCACCCCTTGACCCAGAGGATCGGTTTGGATTAAATGTTTAGGGGGGCATCTCGTCCACCACCCCCAAAAAAAACTGTGAAAAAAGGAGGGGACAGAAAGGAGGGTGAGGGATCTGGGTACAGCAATTTGTTCTTAGGAACCGGACAGGTGCTTGGCACAACCACTTCTAGCAGCCCATGTTGCGATTAGCGAAGACGAGGAGGTGAGGCGGGCGGTGGGTGGAATCTAAGGTTGGAGGAGCTGGCGGGAGCCAGAAAAATCTGACAAAGCAACGGAAAACAGAAACTGGAATGAAAGAGGCCGCAGCGCTGCTGGGCCAGGAGCCATCTCACCCTGCGACTCCTAGCGCGTGAAAAGAGGGATCCGGGTGGCTATAGATAGGAGGTGGAAACGGCTCCTGATGCTACCCTGGAGGGGAAGGTGCTGGGAGTTTAGAGAAGGGAGTGGAGGGGGCAGAGAATCCATCTGAAGCTTGGAGCGACTAAAGGAAAATCAGAGCGGCGATCGGTAGAGGAGAGGGCTGGGGTTTCCAGCCTGGAATCGCTCTCACTGCCACATCAGCAGGAAGGGAGCCCAGCTCACAAAAATCACAGGAGGGGGAGAGGAGCCAAGGCCCCCGCAGCTGGGAGCCAGATGATGTGGAAAAAAAACCCTGAAAAAGTCCAAAAGAAGAATTTGATTTGTTGGGTTGTGGGGGGAGGGGAGCTCTCCCCTTCTGGTGGCGCATTTTCCGCTGGCCGTGGCGAGAGGTGCCCAACGCAATGGGGCTGGAGCTGGTTCTTCCCTGTCATCGCTGGGAAGAGGCAAATTCACGGGCATGTTGGCCCGGTTGTTCTGTCTTGGGCTGTCGCCGTGCTCTGTCACCCAAAGCAAGCCCCCTCCCCAGCCCTGCCTGGGCCATGCGTTCTCCTTGGCTGCGAGAAGGGGTTCAGCTTCCCCCGTTCCTGTCCGTCAATGCGCCGCTAACCTGCCCTGGACGCATCACCCGCTCCTGTGCTCAGAGAGGAATGTGGATTCTTCCATCATCCCCTGCCCTGGAAACACCCCCTTTTCCTCAGCCCCCAGAGGCTCCATGGTCACTGAATCCAGGCCTTCCTCCAGCAGTGCCCCCCACCTCCATCTGTGTGCCAACCTCCTGCCCCAGGCTAGCAGAGGAAAGTCTGGCTCCACTGCCTTGCCTCCTGTGCCCCCTTTTCCTGCTTGCTCAGAGGGTCTCTCTCCTGCCCGTTGCCCCTCACCCCAGCACCTCCTGCCAGATTAACGACACGCAGGGCTGATGCGTTGAAGGGGTGCCCCTCCTGGGGAGCAGCTTGGATCTGCTCCTGGAGTGAAACTTCCCACCCAGCCCAAGGCCTGGGCACCACCGAAGGGCTACGTAGGCCTGTGGGACATCAGTGACAGCCGCCCTTGTCCAGACCTTCTGCACAGGAGCGGGTCCCTGGGCTGTGTTCCCAGCTGGGGGAGGGCAAGTCCCTTCCCCTCTCAGCCTACGTGTTTCTTGTCCATCTGTAGGGCAGGGAGCATCTCTGGGGGGGTGGCTAAATTCCCTAGTCTGTGAGGCGCTCGGATGCAACAGTGAGTCAGCGCAGGAGTCCTGATGCCCACGCATGACCAGCTTGCACGGGGAGTTTACTCTGCACGCAGAAAGACCTTGGGGTTGATTTAAGGCCATAATCCCTCCCCTGGGACTTTCCCCAGAGAGGCCCAGCTGCAAGGTGGCCTGCGCAATAGGACTGCGGACACTAGGCTAGCTGATGACTGGCCCTCTCCTGCCCTGGTCGACCCATCACACCAGCAGAGGGGAGCCCAGATCTCTTCTCAGCCCCGTGTTCTGCACCATTTGGAAGTGGGGCAGAAGGGTTCCTGGTGTGAGGCGTGGAGAGGGGGAAAGCGGCTGACCCAAGGGCGCAGAGAAAGGACTAGACCCCAAGCCCGTGTGAGCAGCAAGGCAGTGGTCTGGTGGCTGCGCTGTTCAAGCTCTGCTGGAGCGCACTCCTGTGGGAATCTTTCACTCATGTCCAGGCATACTCCAGACAAGCCCGAGGCCTGGTTCGGAGCCAGCACAACGAGAGCCGCAGAATCAGAACTCCCCCAAGCTGTGGGCTGCTGGGAACTTTGGACCCCCGCCTGTTTCCAGGTGGAAATTGGTGATGTTCAGTATCCGTCTGCAGGGTTTCAATGAACTCCTTCCAGAGTCGGGTTTAGGGGCAGGCGAGCCTAGCACGCAAATGTAGCGTCTTCTAGGACAGGGCTAACTCATGCATGCAAATCGTTCCTCAAAGTCACAAAATGGCTACAAATGCAGTAAAAATTCAGGCATTCAAGTGTTTACCAATGGAGGCGGGGGCTGAAGGTGTTCCTGGCCTGGGGTGCCATTTGGCTTAGGACCAGCCCTGACTCCATCAAGGGGGGCTGACCCCAAACTGAGTCCCTAGTTGCTGCTCAGTGTCCCCCAACTCAGGGCTATGTAGAATCACAGGGTTGGAAGGGACCTCAGGATATCATCTAGTCCAACCCCTGCTCAAAGCAGGGCCAATCCCCCATTAAATCATCCAACCAATTTTTGCCCCATATCCCTAAATGTCCCCTGCAAGGATTGAACTCACAACCCAGGGTTTAGCAGGCTAATGCTCAAACCACTGAGCTATCCCCTGAGAAAAGAAGAAGAAACCCCCCACTCCTGCCTTCTGGAGACACCACAAGGTCCTGCTGTCAGGATGTCATAATCAGCTGGGCAGCAAAGCCGCTGCTGCTATTTAAGGCACAAAAGTTCCCTGGGACAGGAGAGGTGTGTTGTGAGGGAGGAGTGGGAGATTCGTTCCTTTATCTGCCTCAAACAATTGCCGGGCCTGCTCCAGCCAGGCAGCCGCAAACCGGTTGTGGCCTTTTCTCTGAGGTGCTGATCACCGGAAAGCACTCGTCAGCAGCAGCTGGTTAATGGTACGTAAGGCTGGCTGTGAAGTTCGGAGCTGGGTTCCAGATACCCCACGTTTCAGGGGAGTGGCTGAGCCTGGGGGGATCGGTGCCAGCTGAGATTTGGTATCATTTGAGTTATGGTCCAGGAGTGTCTAAAATCCTTCCCCGGTGGCAGGTGCTGTGTGCACCCCTAGAAAGGGGCGGTCCCACCCAAAAGGGGTCACAGTGTGAATAGGCAGGAGGTGGGAAGGGTCTTACAGCAAGACCAGACTCTCCTGATGGCCAGGCCAGGAAGTGCTTTGGGATCACTCGAGGATGCAGCTTGCCTGGCACTCTTGTCCATTCAGCAGGCTACAGCCGCGTTTGCTTTTGAAAGCTGACCAGCCCCCGCCCCAGGCTCCACAGAGCAACGAAGGGTGCGGAATTTGAGGTCCCTCTTCGGGGTATCGGGAACCAGGCAGAAGGTTGGGAAGTGGTGTCATGGGGCCATGACCCCCATGCTTGTCCCACGTTGCCGAGTGGGAGGGGTTCTTGTCCAGGTGAGAGGAGGGTCCCATGCTGAGTAGATTGAGACCCACCAACGCCGGGAACAGGGCCAGATTAACCTTTTGTGGGCCTTTGAGGTGGGGTGGTCACCCCCGCTCATGCCCTGAAGGGCTGGGCTGGGGCAGGGGGAAAGCTGGGCTGATTGGGGGAAGCAGCCACAGGTGGGGCCACGCCCCAATCAGGCCATGGTTGGCCCTATAAGAGGGCTGAGGGCCAGAGACTGGAAGACACACTCTCTCTCTAGCTTTTTGGAGCAAGAAGGGCCTGGCTGCCTGGGAGCTGAGGCGGGTACCTAGGGTGGAGCAGCGCTGGGGAAGGGCAGAGGGAGCTGGGGAGCTCCAGTCTAACAAAGACCCAGGCTGCAGGCCGAGTTAAAGGCCTACAAAAGGGTACCGGGGCTGCAGAGGGGCAGCCCAGAGAGAGGCAGAGGCAGCAGGTCCTAACCCCCTTGCCGATGACGAATGATTTACAGGCTGCAGTTGGCCCGGGGTGCGGGGGGGATAGATGAGGACTGGCAGCAGCCACTGAAGCAAGGTAGGTTTAGAGGGTTGGGGGTTCCCCTGGGAGGGGAGACCCAGAGATGGTGGGTTGCTGCTGGGGGCACCAGGGTCCAGGAGGGACACGGGGGCCAGCGGCAGGCAAGACACCGGGCTGCAGAGGGCGCGCGGGGCTGGAAAGAGCTAATTCCCGAGGTGACCAGCAGGAGGCGCTGCAGCAGTGAGTCTTCGCCCTGCCGCAGCCCCCATGGAGGCAATGGAACATGGTGGGGGGAGCTCAGTCCCCAGAGTGAGGAGCCGGCCAGGGTGGGGCATGGCAGGGGCGGCCCCGCTCCACCCAGCCCAGTGCGAGGGCACTAGTTACACACCAGCAGCTGCCTGCCCAGCCCTGTGCTGCCAGCCTGTCCCTTCCCCTCGGGGGTAGGCCCATGTCGCACCACACACCACCACCCCCTGCCCAACACAAACACCCCCGGACCCCCTATGCCCAGCACCTACCCCGACCCCCTCCATAAATGCACAGCGCCCTGCACACCACCACCCCGGCCCAGCGCTCCCTGCCCACTGCCCAGCCAAGCCCCCCCTCACTATTCCGCACCCCCAGTCCCAGGCGGCTCAGCTCCCGGGAGACAGGTGGGGCCCCGCAGGTGGTGGGAAGCAGAAATGGCCCAGAGCCAGAGGTGCACTGGGGTCCAGCCAGGGGGCAGAAAGGAGCCGGCAGGTGGGGCCAGGGGGTGGAGAGGAGCAGGGGGGTCTGGCCGGGGGGGCAGAGAGGAGC
>NC_133789.1:7611891-7639349 GCF_003597395.2 Chelonoidis abingdonii
GGGGGGCAGAGAGGAGCAGAGGAGTGGGGCCAGGGGGTGGAGAGGAGCCCTCGGCCAGCAGTTGGGCAGGCCAAGAGGAGCAGGTGGTGTGCGGGGGGGGGCAGCGGGCTGGTGGGGTCTCAGGCCTGGCTCCATTGCGCCCTTGTAAACCCGGCACTGCCTGGGATCACCCCTGCAGCCCAGCCCAGGGGCCTCTCCTGGCCCATCTCTGGTTCTTTCAGCATACGGGGCTGGTTGGCAGCTCCTAAAGAGGGGAGCTGCCGCCTTCTTGCCTTGCCCACCACCTGCCGTTTTTGGGAACTGGGAGAGCTGGATGGTTTTCACGGCTCCCTGCTCCCCCTGCAGCCTCCCCAGGACAGCAGCAGGGAACAGCCTGGAGTAGGGCTGAGAAAAAACCCTTTGGAGACTCCAGGGAAACACGGGGCAGCAAATGCTTCCTGCTCAAAGAGGGGAGGGCGAGAGTCGCTGGGGGATCCTGGCTCAGGGGCCCAGCCGCACCTCCTGGGCGCAGGTCAGCACCAGGCCTGGCCTCAGCGCTAGCTGGGGTGAAGGCACTTACGTTAGTGATGGCCGGGACTCGAAAGGCTCAAAGGTGAGCGGCCGTAATGGGCTATGCTTCGAGGGTGCAGCAGAGCCCAGTGGCTAGCGCACTGCCTCAGAGGACAGGGCTTCTGTTCTTGACTCAGCCACCGGCCTGCTGGGTGACCACGGGCAAGTCACTTCCCTGTTCCGTGCCTCAGCTTCCCCAGTGTAACAGTGGGCTTGTGATACTAACTGCCTGTATCAAGTGTGTGGAGATTTGCAGATGACAACTGCTGCATAAGAGCAGAGTGATTTTAGCCACAGCTTAGATGCTGGGCTCCGAGTCCTCTCCTTTAATGCTCTGTAGGAACTACCCCAGCCTGCACCTCTGGTCTCTCTTCTCTCCTAGCACACCTCGCAATCGCTCTCACTTCTCGATTTTGTTACTATTTGCAGGAGAGTAGCTCCTCAGAGGCCCAAGTGGGATGTGTGCCCCACAGTGCTGGACAGCCCGGCTGGGAGAGCTGGGCCCCCCTGCAGAGAATAGCCACCAGAAGGACAAGGGAGGCAACAGATGAATCAGTAGCTCTATTTTACAGGTAAGAAATAGAGATGTGCCCAAGGCCAGGCAAGGAGACAGTAGCAGAGCCAACAATGGGACCAGCTGCTGAGTCCCAAGCGAATCCCTTGACCTCCAGCCACCCCTTGGCAGAGCCCAGGCTGACAGAGGTGGTAGCAATGGCTGTATTAATTATCAGCTGGAGCTCTGGGCCTGCCCCACACAGACTCGCCCCATGCCCACTGAATCAATTTGCAGGGGACCAGGGAAAGCCCTTTCCCAGGTGGGCCCAACAAAATCCAGTTTGGGTTTTGCCCCCTTCTTCCAAGCGGGTTCATCCCAATTCTACCTGCCCCACATCCCCACGGAGAGACAGAGAAATCCTGGACTGGACTTCGATTCCTGCCAGGCACGGATTCAAAGAGGGTGGAGTCTCCAGGCGTGGCCGAGGGCGGAGTCGCTAAAGGGAAGAGAGAGAGAAAGGAGTGACCATGGGCAGTGCCAAACTGGGATGTACCAGCCTAGGCACAATCTCTCCCCCTCCTCCTGCCCAGCCCCTCCCCCCAAACAGCCCTGTGCTTCCTCCATGGGAGTGGGAGAGGGAAGACCTGTATTCGAATCCCAGCCTTGCCACTCACCCGTCTCATCACCTTGAGCACCAAGTTCCCTGAAGGTGGCATTAAAGGATACCCATTCCCCACACCCCACAAGGGTGATCTCCTTGGGGCAGGGGCTGGCTTTCTGCTCAGCGTTTGTGCAGCACCTTGCATGCTGGGAGGACCGGGCCATGACTGGAGCTCCTAGGGGCTACCACAAGGCACCTAACGACAAGGAACTGAAGGAAGCTTCAACCCGAGCCAGCAGGGCTGCCGAGCGGCTCTTACGCGGGTTTGCCCCGCTGGGAGGCTCTCCCACGGCCGATGAAGCTTTAGGGTGCGTCTGTGCTGCAAGTCGAGATGTGATGGCAATAGGGGTGCTACCCAGGCCAGCTCCAGGACCCCTAGCCAGGGTGCCCAGCATGCTGCTGCGCTTTGCCGCTGTAGAGTGAGTGAGATCAAAGCCGGCTCGGGTCTGTCTCAACCTGCTGCGCTTACCCTTCCCGTTGCAGCACAGACAGACCCTCCGGGCAGGATCTGGAGCAGGCAAGAGGCCTGGGAACCAGGCGGTCTCCTGCTGTTTCCTGTCCGCCTGCACCCTGAGAGAGACAGGCCAGGCTCGCTGCAGCTGGCCCGCAGCTTCCCACCAGCAGATTTTGGTTACGTAAAACGACGAACTGTCTTTGTATGTTGCTGTTGTTTTGGATAAAGGGGAAAAAAACCTCAGCCTCAGGCGCCGAACCCATCTGACCTGCAGGAACCCCAGATCCCATTCCCAAAGGGATGGTCCCAGCCTCTTGCCTGCATTGCTTATCTCACTAGCCAGGGACGCCCAGCCACAGGGTACACGCGGGGTGCACTAAGGAGGCGGGGAGGAGGGTCTCTGTTGGCTCTGACAGAGACCACCCAAAACTCATTGCGCTGGTGGGCTGGGGGCCAGCTGAGCCCTCCTCTCCGCATACTCTCTGGGGCCCCCGGTTCGACTGGTGGGGCATTAGCCCAGCAGCAGAGAGAGGTCCCGAGCCTGCCCGGTGCTGCCAACCCAGGGCCTGATCCAAACACCCTAGTGACTGCGAGGCAGGGGTGGTGCAGGGAGCGGTCGCTTTTCCTGCCGAGTGGAGGGGCTGCGGGGCCTGGGCCAGGCTCACATCAGGCTGGGGCTCCCTCACCTTGCATGCTTCCTTCAGTGGCCCCTATGGGGCTTTGCATGAGTGCAGAAAAGCCAGGGTGCAGGTCCACCCTGGCCATGCCCTCTTTCCCTTGTGCTACCCACTCGGCCCCGGCTCCATCCCGAAACTGCCCAGCACCCAGGCCTGCTGGTACAGCCACTTGCCCTAGCACCCCTGGGTCCCAGCCTGGCTGGAGCAAAGGGGGCACTGGGCAGTGAGGATCCGGCCTCTTTGCTGGGAACAGAAAACGCTTGGCTTCTCCCCAGGATTGGGCCCCTGGAGATGGAGCAGGAGAACTCGCTTTGCTTGGCAAACGGGCCGCAGGGCAACGTCTCCAGGTTCGAGGGGCCCTGACCACAGCTCCGGCCCCTCGGGGGACGGGTGTTAATGTTCAGCCTCAGGACATTTCCATAGTGCCAGGAAATTACTTCTTTTCCCCGTTGCACATGAAATCCCCGTTGAAACGTCCGAGTGCAGGGGGAGTAAGCCGGCTGGAGGGCGGTGGGGGCTTCACACTGAGAATGAGCTCTTTCCAGTCTCCCTGCATCCCTCGCCGCAGGCCAAGTTCAGAGCGTTCAGCTGCCGGGCTTCAGTTCAGGCTTACTGGCAGGTTTCAGGGACGAAACTGGAACCCCGAGTTTTCCAAATCGGTGAGTCGGGCCCCGCCCCCGCTAAAAATCACGAGATTGGTTTTAAAATCACGAGATTTTTCGACAATGACCAATGTTGGGTTCTTTATATTTGCTTCTGGGCTCTGGCCCTTTAGGGGCCAGTCACGTTTTTATGGCTTTTCTCCCCTGTCAGAAGGGCTAGAAACTTATTTTTCTATTTTAACGAACACTGAGAGACGCGCGCCTCCGGGAGCTGGGGCTTTCAGCACACCTCATATCATGGGAGTCACCGACACCGTGTAACACGGGCAACGCACGCTTCGTGCTCCTCTACTGGCTGGGCCTCTAGAGCAGGGGTGGGCAAACATTTTGGCCCGAAGGCCACATCAGGGTTGTGAAACTGTGTGGAGGGGTGGGTACGGAAGGCTGTGCCCCCCTCCCACTTCCCACTCCCTGACTGTACTTCAATCTTGGATTCAAAAGGGGAAAATTGGCCACGTTTCCGCTATCCCCATCCGCCCAATGCGATCCAAACACGACCAGGCCTGGAGCACCAACGCCCCTGGTGACAGACCAGCCACCCAGCCACCGTGAACAGGGCCCTGGGTGCAGACGGGGAGCTGGGATGGCAGGTTACAATGACGGAACCTGAGCAGGCTGCCTGGGGGCGGGGGGGGCAGGGGATGGCAGGGCACCTAATCCCCCTACTCTTGGGAGTTTCCTTCCAGCCACCACCCAAATAATAGGACTTCGGGAGTCCCCCAGCCAGCCTGGGGGTGGGTAAGGGAGCGGGGCCTGGAGCACCAGCTTCAGCTGACGTTCTGGAGACCCCCCCGCCCCAGCCCCCGACTGAGGGCAGTCCCCACGCAGCACAGGCTCCTCTGTCCCAGCCCAGCGCATTCCGATCAGCTGAGTGATGGAACAGGAGAGTCACAGGCCCATAAATCAGGGGGGCTGCTGGCCAAGGGAATGTGCCGGCTTCCTCCCCAGCCCCCTTCACGCACACCCCTCTCCTTCCTTTCTCGCTCTAGCACTCGTTCAGCTCTCTGTCTTTTCTGCCTCTTTCTCCCTCCTCCCCTCCGTTTCTGTGCCTGTCTCTTTCTCTCTAGCTAGGCATTTTCCCTATCATCCTGGTACCTTTCCTTCTTTCCTTTCCTTCCTCTCTCCTTGCTGTTTTCCCTCCTCTCTCCCGCCACCAGAGAACCCCCAGTGGAGCCCCGTCCCTTCCCCCTCCAGTGACATCCCTGTGGAATCTGGGGTGAGTGGCAGATTCCCACAGAGCACCAAAAAAACCCTAAGGCCACCGCTAAGGAATCAGTTGCAAAAGCCATCAGCCACCGCTGAGCCAGCCCCGGCGTTCGTTCACGTGGCAGTCGCAAATAATGATGTATAAGTAGAAGCGTTGCCAGCAGATCCAGAGAAGTGATCGTTCACCACTATTCGGCACTGGTGAGGCCTCATCTGGAGGACTGTGGCCAGTTTTGGGCCACACACTACAAGGATGTGGAAAAATTGTAGAGAGTCCAGTATTAGGCAACAAAAATCATTAGGGGGCTGGAGCACATGATTTAACGAGGAGAGGCTGAGGGAACAGGGATTATTTAGTCTGCAGAAGAGAAGAATGAGGGAGGATTTGATAGCTGCTTTCAACTACCTGAAAAGGGGTTCCAAAGAGGATGGATCTAGACTGTTCTCAGTGGTGGCAGATGACAGAACAAGGAGCAATGGTCTCAAGTTGCTGTGGGGGAGATTTAGGTTGGATATTAGGAAACACTATTTCAGTAGGAGGGTGGTGAAGCACTGGAATGGGTTACCTAGGGAGGTGGTGGAATCTCCTTCCTTAGAGGTTTTTAAGGCCCAGATTGACAAAGCCTTGGCTGGGATGATTTAGTTGGGGTTGGTCCTGCTATGAGCAGGGGGTTGGACTAGATGACCTCCTGAGGTCTCCTCCAACCCTGATATTGTATTATTTGATTCTATGATGTCTGCTAATGACAAGTCAACAGTGATTTGAGGATCTACAGGATTTCAGGGAAGGGATATATTACTTAGCATGGGGTTAAGTGACGCAGAATGTGATTTTTTTTCACTTTCACCCAAAGACAGAAAGAAATGATAGGTGCTCATCGAAAACAAAAGGGAAAGTTTCCTCTTAATGAGTCAGACATTGCCTGTGGCTGAAAACGGTATGAGGTGCTGAGCTTTTTCCTAACTGCAGAAATATTTTTGGTCTGGTATTTTGAAAAACACTGAAAATACGTAGCGGAAGCTATGCCACTTCTGCATTTTCTCCATATGCCACCAAAGGGCGACTCATCCAGCAAAACCAAAGAGCTGGTTGGAGATTGGTGAGGGTCTTTTTCCCCCAAAAGAAGAAAATTTGAAAAAGTTTTCATGTGAAAATAGGTCGTCCAATTTTTGAATTTTGCAGAAAATTTCAACCAGTTCTAATGCCCGAAGGGTGGCTTGGGAGCCCATCAGGGGGAGGCGGGGTCATGGTAACCTAAATTGGGACTCACCACTAGGCACAAATTGAAAATTGAAACAAAAGATTTGCACCAAAAAATCATGAAAAGATTGCTTGATTTTTTTCCATTGAAATTCAAAATGTTCACAGAAAATGTCATCCGAATTTCAAATTTTGCTTTTTTTTTTCGCAAAGCTTGAAAAACTAAACCCAGTGTTTGCCAAAAATAATAAAAAAAAAAATCTGAGGGATTTGATCGGCATTCAAAATTTCAGCAAAAAAATGTGAAATTTTCCAGCTCGATCTGCTCCTAACCCCCCTCTGTCTATAACTTCCAACTGCAAACAGAGCTATTCTTCTGAGGGCTCACATTGCTGGTGATTTCTGGGCACTGAGCGACAAAGACACAAATTTGAGCCAAAATTATCACTAGGCTGTTTATACTTGATTTTCTTGGTTGAAGAATGCGTGTTTATCTAGCGGGATCCCGGAGTGGCTAGCCCTGGGTCTGGTACGAGTCAATCCTTTCATTAATGACTTGGATAACGGAGTGGAGAGGATGCTTATAAAATTTGCAGATGACACCACACTGGGAGGGGGTGCTTGCTGTTTGGAGGGCAGGATTCGAATGCAAAAACCACCTGGACAAATTTGAGAATTGGTCTGAAAACAAGAAGATGCGAGTCAATGAAGACACGTGCAAAGTACATTGTTTACTGTCACGGACTCACTGATCGTGCCCACTCTTGGCCCCGTGCGGGCCGTGGGGGGTGCCCCTTTCAGTGAGACAGCCCTTCTTCTTGGAGTTAGGCCCCGCACCTCTCTGAGCCTTAGCACATCTGTCTCTCGCCGTGGGCCCCCTCAGGGAGTCCCCTCGCTCTGGTCCCCCCGGGCCTCCTCACCCCGAAGGGGTTGATGCCCCCTGTTCTCTAGACTGGAGTGACTCTCAGCCAGCATAAAACAGGAGAGTTTATTGAGAGTTGAACACAGCACAGGAAACTCTCAGGGTCTCAGGCCTGGCCTCCCTCAGCCCAGCACATCCCAGTCCCCCTGCACCCAGGTGGGCTCTGTCTGCTCCCTCTCTCCAGCCCAGCACCCCCCCTGCTTCCCAGCTGGGCCTCATATCCCCGGCCCCGAACCCCGCCTCTGTCCATTGTCTTCTCTCCAGGTAAACAGGGTCGTAAACAGGAAGGCCTGGGTCTCCTCTCCTCTGTGCCCTGGCCCCTCTGGCTGGTCAGGTCACGGGGTCCTCTCTCTGCAGCTCTTTGTCCTCCCACTGGCTGGAACCGGCTGTGTCTCCTGAGCCGGGTCTCCAGATCACCAGTAGCTGGGGTAT
Source organism: Chelonoidis abingdonii (assembly GCF_003597395.2). Lineage (NCBI taxonomy): Eukaryota > Metazoa > Chordata > Testudines > Testudinidae > Chelonoidis > Chelonoidis abingdonii. Next base: position 7,619,152 of record NC_133789.1, read on the forward strand.
CCGTCCTCCAGGCCATCGGCCGGGGTCCTGAGTCCCTCTCCAGTCCTGTATACCAACAAACTCCCTCTCCCCTCACCTCGTTAAACCCGGGGATACTGAGTCCCTCCCACCCCCTGTGCATGCAAACCACGGGAAAACAGAAAACCCCAAGAAACCCCCCCACTTCGTCACATCTCCAAAGGAAAAATCAAATGCCCAACTACAAAATGGGGAATGATTAGCTCTGTGTAGCACTGCTGAAAAGGATCAGGGGGTTATAGTGGAGCACAAATTGAATACATGTCACCAATGTGCTGCAGTTGTGCAAAAGGCAAATATCATTCCAGACTGTATTAACAGCAGTGTCATATGTAAGCCAGGGGAGGTAATTGTCCCGCTCTCCTTGGCACTGGTGAGGTCTCAGCTGGAGTATTGTGTCCAGTTCTGTAGGAAAGATGGGGACAAACTGGAGACAGTCCAGAGGAGAGCAACAAAAATGCTCAAAGGTTTAGAAAAGTTGACCTGTGAGGAAAGGTTAAAAAAATACGGCACGTTTAGTCTTGAGAAAAAGAAGACTGACCTGGGACCTGCGCCGTCTTCACGTATGTTACGAAGAGGACAGTTATCGATTTATCTCGCTGTGCACTGGGATATTAGCAAAACCTTTCTGACTCTCAGGGTAACTGAGCTCTGGGACTGGTGGTTTTTAAGAACAGGCTGGACAGCCCCCTCTCGGGGGTGCTCTAGGATTATTTGGTCCTGCCTCAGCACAGGTGGCTGGACAAAGTCCTTTGCAGCGCTGCATTTCTGATTCTGCGTCAGGCCAGGCATTGACGAGTCAGTTCCCAAACCAGCAGCAAACAGCTCCCCCTGGGAGCACTGGGTGAAAACGGGGGCAGGTTAAAAAAATCTTCACTAGAAGAGATTTCCATTGAAAGGTGCCATTGTGTGGAAACCAGAACAGTTCACGGGAATGTGTCAATTTCCATGGAATTGACCATGGGACAATGTCTCCAAATGGTTTGACTTTATCAAGTTGATCAACACTGGGTTTCGACCGTTGGCAGTCCGTTCCAATGGGAATGTGATGAGGATTATCTCACGTGCTGGGCTGGCTGTAACATGCCAGCTTCACACCTGAGAGAGAACATGCCAAAGGAAAGGCATTGAAAGTGCTCGGTCGAAGTGAAACATGTCGATGGTCCCAGATCAAAACTTTTGGGACTTTTCGTTTTATGGGAAATTTTTTGCTTTTTGTTCTGATGGGGAACGAATTTTTTTCTTCGAGACATTGGAATTTCCCAGGGTGAGGAGTTCTGCTTCCCAACCAGCTCTGGCGAAGATGAACATTTCGGAGCTTCAGCCGTGACTCATAAAGCGTTTATGGACGTACTCAACTTTCAACCCGGGGGCAGCCCCAGTCAATCCACTGCTGGGGCCTTGTGGGAGGTGGCCATGCTTCAGATTGCAGAATTGTGGCCTGTAAGCACTGCTGGGGACAGCTTAGTCCCCAGATGGCACTGCCATATCTGGTGTTACTAAATCGCCAACTCCCACACCACCCTAAGTCAGAAGCATATGGGGCACTGGGGACCCAGCCCCGCGTGTAAGCAGAGCTGAGGAGTTCTGCATGTGGCCCCAGCACTTCCCCCCGCCCCCTCTTGTGGTGCTGCGCCTACTGGAGCCTGTGGGGGCTGTGCCCCTGCTCGAGCAGGTGAGACCATTCGAGGGACGCCCAGACCTGCTGCCCCTTCGGATGCCACGTGGTTTTCCTTTCTCCGCAATCTGGTTTCCCTCCTTGCTGGCCCAGATGCTCCTCAGAGCCCTTCTGGCATCTCCCGCCCACGCTTCCAGCTTCCCTGCCAGCCCAGGCTGGGGGCTGCAGCCAAAGTAGCAGCGTGAGCTTCCCCTCGGCAGTGCCCAGCCTGGGCCCCAGCAGCATGAGCTTCTCCCAGCTTCAACCCAGGAGTTCCCCCTCCCCACATCCTAGGCAGCTCCCAATAGGGAGATGCCAGGATACTAAGGCCTGTGGAGGGAGCCCACTCCATGCACCCAGGCTGTCAGGCCGCCTCCAGGCCATGCGCCGGCCCCTGCCACCCAGCTAACACGTGGGCATCTGGAGATGCTCCAGTATCCCTGTGTCACGGAGTCTGGGGGTTCCAGCCCTGCTCCCCTCTGCTTGGACACCCCACAGTGACTTTTATCCAGCCAGTAAAACAGAAGGTTTATTGGACAACAGGAACACAGGTTACAGCAGAGCTTGCAGGCACAGTCAGGACCCCTCCACTGAGTCCTTCTGGGGGTTCAGGGTGCTTGGATCCCAGCTAGGATACCCTGAATTCCGCCCCACAGCCCCAAACCCAAACTGTCCTGCCTTTTCTCCCCCCGGCCGAAACCTTTGTCCCCTTCTCCTCCACCCAGGTGCTTCCCTCTCCCCCCTGCCAGGCTCGGGTTACAGGCTGAGCACCTGTCCCTCACCTACAGACATCCCCTGCTTTCCCGTTCCCCACACAGACAGTCCCTAATCCTTCCCGTTCCCCACACAGACAGTCCCTACTCCATCACACCCTGCCTCTAGGGGCGCCACCACAGCTGCTGCAGCCACAGACCCAGGAGGGGCAGAGCAAAGTACGGATGGGGAAACCTTGGCGCTTAAGGAGCAGCTGTGGGGGGCTAGGCCCAGGCCCCCCATCTACCATGATCTTGTGGCATTTCCGGCCCAGCCACAGGCACCAGGAATCTCGCTTCGGGAGGGACCAGGTCCCTGGGAGATCTGCGGGGCCTGCAGCGTTGTGGCAGCTCTGTCGTCTCCGATTGTGATACCGGGGGGGTGACCCACTGCTCTCTAGACTCCTGCTTCAGCCAGGACAGTGCAAGATGAGCCCCGGCTGCGGTTATCCCGGCCACGGAGATCTCAAGGTGTCACTCCACAGCAGGGCCTGGCCCGGGGAGAGGTGTTTTCACTCAGGAGGGGCCGGCTGCATGCAGGGCCTGGTGGGAGCGGTCACAGCAAAGGCTGGGCTGATGGCGCCACCAGTTCTTGGGTCTCCAGGGCCCCTTGGGAACCGAGCTGAGACCCCTGCCTGGCTCTCGCAGTGATCGGCGGGTGAAAGACACAGCGGCTCCCCCCACACACACCCCACACTGTGCATGTGCAGTGAACTCCAGCTCCCTTGAGAGCAAAGGGCTGAGGACACTCACAACCCTCCTCCACCCCCCACTAGTCCAGCCGTGGGATCCCTTCTGCTCAGAACTCTGCCGATGCCCCTCACTCCAGCCCCACAGCCCCCCAATATCCCAGTCCTGGTGGCTCACGCACACTGATCTCTGCCAATGCCCCTCAGTCCAGCCCCACAGCCCCCTGCTATCTCAGTGCTGGGGGCTCATGCACACTGATCTCTGCCAATGCCCCTCAGTCTGGCCCCAAAGCCCCCTGCTATCATAGTCCTGGGGGCTCACACACACTGATCTCTGCCGATGCCCCTCAGTCTGGCCCTACAGCCCCCTGCTATCCCAGTCCTGGGGGCTCACACACACTGATCTCTGCCGATGCCCCTCAATCTGGCCCCACAGCCCCCTGCTATCCCAGTCCTGGGGGCTCACGCACACTGATCTCTGCCAATGCCCCTCAGTCTGGCCCCAAAGCCCCCTGCTATCAAAGTCCTGGGGGCTCACACACACTGATCTCTGCCGATGCCCCTCAATCTGGCCCAAAAGCCCCCTGCTATCCAAGTCCTGGGGGCTCACACACACTGATCTCTGCAGATGCCCCTCAGTCTGGCCCAACAGCCCCCTGCTATCCCAGTCCTGGGGGCTCACACACACCCTTCAGACCCCCCGCTGTCTCTGTATCCTGCCTAGACGCTGTCTCCTCCCACACCCCCCGCTTGTGGATCCTTTCCCCCTTAGACAGCCCTGCTGGACAGGCGGCCTGTGCCAGGCTAGGTTGCGTGATCCCTGTATCACTTTGGTCCTGAAGCTTTTCTCCCCTTCAGAGCCCGGGGGCCCCCCAAAGTTCTGGCTCTGACTCCTGCAGGGGCAGCCCAGGGTCCCACTCACACCCCGGAATCAAGGCTTCCCAGCTGGCCCTGGCCCAGGCACCCAGCTCGGCTCAGGCTTCGGGGAGTCCAGCTCCTTTGCCTTGAGGGTGAACCCCCTGTCCCAGCATGGGCACAGAGACCCCACCTGCCCTGCCTCCCACTGCCAGGCCAACGCTGACACCTTGTGGGGAACCCCTGGAACTGCCACACATCCAGGGTCAGAGCTCAGCCTGCGGCACTGCTGGGGTGTTCCCAGCGCCTAGAGGAGCCAGGGCTGGCTCTGCTGAGGGATCCCTGCTGAGGGTGGGGGGAGGGTCTCTGACCCTTGGCTTGAACCCAAGCACTCAGCTTGAATTGTTCAGGAACCCCTGACTCTGGATCCCCCACTCCAGATCCACGGAGAGAACAAATTGGGCTGGCGGAGGAAGCCGAGAGGCCGCACACTGGGGCAACCAAAGGGACCAGAGAGATAGACCCTGCAAGGAAGAGGCCTCTTGCATGTCTGGCAGAGCAAGATCAGCAGCCGGCTCATGCTGGAAGCTTCCACGCGCTCTGCCACAGCGCCTCAGCCCTGCCCCGGACAGAGCCCCCGCTGGCAAAGGGGGCAGCTCTGCCCCCAAGACCCATCAGGCCTCAGCTGAGCCCACCTCAGAGGAGCTGCTTGCTTCCCATGCCGCAGCAGCTGTTTGTTTTCCTTCGCTGCCGTTCCTCCCCCGCTGCCGAGATGCCACAGGGAGTTTGGGAGCCGGGCCAGGCTGGGAGCCTTGTGAAATGTGTTCGTGTAAACACAGCTGGTCAGTCTGGGCTGTTTAATAACAAGGGATCAGTGAGCAGTGGCGGGGCTGGGGGATAAGGCACCGGGCCAGGACTCAGGAGAACAGCAGTCATGTCCCTGTTCCGCCACAGACTTGCTGTGTGACCTTGGTCAAGTCACTTACTTTCAATGGCAATTGGGTTTTGCTGCGCTCTTTGGCAAGCTCAGCCTTGATCTCCCCTAATCCTTTTATTTGTATTATTAGAGCCCCCAGGAGGCCCCGTCTTGGCCCAGGCCTCTGTGATGTCAGGTGCTGTACAAATGCAACACAAAAAGATGATCCCTGCTCTATCGTAAGGTCTTTAGGCTCTTGGTCGGCTCCTGCTCCATTTATGGCCCCTGGTGCACCGGGGCCCTGGCCTCTAGGTGCAGGAGCTTGCTGGGGATGTTTCATTGAAACATGTTTTCAGTCCAAAAATGCTGATTCATTGCAACCAAAACAGGGTTGGTTCTACTCCAGCGCCCGACTGGACAATAAAGCTTTGAAATGAAAAATGAGGGTTTCCTGATCTGGCAGCAAGTTTCAGTTTGAATGTTTAAGCTAAGGAGGCCAAAACACAGGTTTGAACCCAAAGGCCAATGTGAACGAAGTGTTTCAGAATGAGCCCGGCGAAGCCCTTCATTGGCCCAAACCGAAACAATCGGTTTGGTTTTCTCCAGTTTGCAAAAATTGTTGCAATTTGAACTTTTCGGGCTGATTCGCTGTGTCTCCCGGAACGTCCACCCAGTGCCCCGCACGATGGAGCCGGATCTCACCCAGGCCTGCTAGGTGCTGCCGGCAGAGAAATGGGGACGCTGCAGCTGAGCCTGCTGATGGGGTGGGGACGGGGACAGCTTGAGAGCAGGCGATGGGCAGAGACACTGCCCAAGGCCTTTGCTAGGACATAGTAACCCCAACCCTCCTGCTGCCCCCACAGCCGGGGGCCTGGAAGGCTCTTGGGTCACTCCCAGCCCCCTTTCGGGGCCAGCGTCTCTGCTGGTGGAAATGACGCTGCTTCATGGACCTCAGTGGAGTTGCTCCTATTTACATCTGCAAGGAATTTGTCCCATTCACATCACATGAGAGATTTTTTTTCATCACCTGTCTAAAAAATACCCCCAGGCATCCCCAGCGCAGAAGACTCGGTTACCCAGTCCTCGCCTGGCCCCCAGGCCAGCTAAGTTTGCCCAGTCCCTGGGTTACTGTGGCTTTAAGAGTATTGCTTTGCACCCAGGCAAGGGGGGGGGGAGCGGGCATTGCAGCAAACCCTGCCCGGCTGACGCATTGCCAGGGCCCTGAGCTTTACTGGGTGTTGAATGAAGTGGGGATTCGACCCATCCCCAGAGCAAAGGTTGCAGAGGAGCGAACGCAGCAGCTGTGCCTGAGTGGGCTGGCTCCGGTCGCCTCACTGTGGGAAGGATGCCCCCGCCCTGGAGACCCCCAGCCCACTTGCTCCTGGTTTGCCTCTTTGCCAGTTTCCAGCAGGTAAGAGGGCGGCGGGGGTGGCTGGCGAGAGATCGCAGCATGGGGTATCCTGCTCACTTCTGCACCTGAGACTGGGGGATCTCCAGACGCAGCCTGGGGCCCGGGGGTTTGGTGCCTTCTTCACCCCAGCTTTGTTATAGCCTTGACAAGCAGTGTGGTCTAGCGGTTAGAGCGAGGGGGGTTATGGGCATCAGGACTCCTGGGTTCTATTTCCAGCTCTGGGAAGGACGTAGAGTGAGGGTGAGGGTGAGGGTGAGGGTGGGGGACAGGGGGGAGCTGGACTCCTGGGTTCTATGTCCCGCTCCAGTGAGGATGTCATGTGGTGATTGGGGTGGGGGACAAGGGGAATCAGGGTTCTACTCTTGGTTCTGCCCCTGATTTGCTCTGCGATGTAGATCTGGTGACAGTTTCTCTGTGGCTCTGTTTCCTCCCCAGTGGTTAGCAGCCCCCAAACTGCGCAGGGCTTCCCAAATGCAGCTGGGCCCCGGAGATCTCCCTGCCCGTGGCCTGCTGAGAGCAGCCTCTGCCTGGTTTCGATTCCATCTCACAGTGTGGCGCATGGTCAGAGAGATGATGGCTGAACTCTCGCCACCTCCCCCACCTCTGCCCCCCAAGCGCTGCCAGCTCGTCAGCTCCTCGCTCACTGAGCCCTGGCACCACTAAGCCTGCTCCAGTCCCCGCAGGGGCAAAATCCTTCCACTGGGAAACTCGGAGCAACCCGGGGGAAAGCCCAGAGCAATTCCCGGAGCGTAGCTCTGCCGCCCTGGCTACTCCATGCTAGCTCCCCAAGGGGGCGCTCTTGTGCGTCTACACTGCCTCTGGGGCTGGGACGGGCAATGGGTGCAGACGGGCGGGCTCTAGCTGTGCTCGGCGAGCTCACTACGGCCTGGTCCACACCAGAGTTAGGTCCTTGCTCGCCGCCTTAATAACACCATCACCCCCCAGTAGTGAGGTCACCGCAGCGTCAGTGGAGACTGGCTGTCACGAGCTGCCCCACGCTGATAGCACAATCGGTGAGGAAGCGGCCCACCACCCACAGAGCAAAGTGTGTCTGCGAACACACGCTAGCAAGGTCCTGCTCCTTGGGAGAACGACATCAGCACAAGCAGGGCTTTGCCAGTCCAGCTGCTAACCCAATGCTAGCCCAAAGGCACTGATCTGGGCCCTGTCAGGGGGTTCACAACATACAATGCAGTCAGCCTTCCAGCCAGTGCACTTATTCCCATTGTACATGAGGGGAAACTGAGGCACAGAGAGCCTGAGTGACTTGCCCAAGGTCACCTAGGATAGCTGTGGCACAGCCTCGCTAATGCCCTAACCCCAGGCTACCCTCCCTCTGCCCAGGCATATCCAGCACTTGGCAATTGAGCAGATGTGGCCTCAGTGAGGGGGATTCAACAGGGCCCCTTCAGCCCCTGATTTCTGGGGGTGCCCTCCACCATTACAGGTTAGCAGTAGGGGGTCTGCAGCTGGTTCGTCGCCGGCCCATGTGCAGAGCAAATATCCTGCACCCCGTAGTATCTCAGGCTCCGGGGCACGGGTAGCTTGAAGTCCATGGCTTGAGTCATCCTCCAGTCCAACCCCTGACACCTCCTGCTAATGCCCAGCCTGGGTCTGTTCCCAGTTCCAGCCTCAGCCCGTGGAGAGGCCAGGCGTCCATCACGGGATCCCTGCACCCCAGCGCTCTGCGGCACGTGATGCAGGGAGGGGGATAAACCCTGCCACTCACCACCAGTCAAAGTGCCAGGACTCAGTCAGGGCCAGTGACTCATTTACGACGTGTCACGTTCTTCCGGGACAGCGCTCATGCCCTGATGGCGAAGCCCAGGGGCCATTTCAGCCCGAGAGCTCTCTCATCCCAGGACGGGCAGATTCTTGGCAGAGAGGGGTTCGTGCTCTTCAGGTCTGATTCTTCAGGAAAGATTCCAGCGTGATGCACAAACCCTGTATGTGGGGATCGCTCCCAGCACTGAAATGCAGCCACCTTTGGGCTGGATCACAGCAACACTTTAACAACATGCTGCTACACAGTTAAGGCCGGAAAGGCAAGGAGGTCTTAAGAGGCGCTAGAAGGGAATTACCCATGTTGGGAATTTGGCCAAGACACCACAATTTGTGCTCTTATTCACATGAGACGTGCCGGAGAGCTGTAATGGCCAGCAGCACTACAACCTCCACGGTACGGCTCATTTCAAAGTCGTCCGATCACATCAGGGTTGTGTGTGGGTCAAATGGTAAAATTGGCTCCAAAATTAATAATAACCAAATAATCCAGCCTCGGTCTTAACTTAGCCTCCTCCTCTGAGGCCCTCAAAGCATTTTCCAAGTGGAGGGGGGCCTCACTGCCATTGCACTGATGGGGAAACTGAGGCACAGAGGGCCTGCCTGGCCTGCGCTCACTGGTGCTTTCTCTCCCTCTGCAGGTCTTGGCAAAGACTTTTCTCCTCTGCGGGATCTCCTTGTAAGTGCTGTGTGTCCCAGTCCTGCCGCTCGGCCCCGTCCCCGCTGGCTGGCACTGCCCCACTCATTACTGCCCCCACCTACGGGGCATTATCCTCCCCAGGCTGTATCACTGTGCCCAGCTCTCACACCACTCGCAGTTCTCCCCCTACCCTCCCAGCCACCATGCCACAGTCACAGCCCTGCCCCCATGGGGCCTCTAGAGCCATTAGCCATAGCCCGGGTGGCTAGCGAGCCAGGGTGCTGAGTCCCCATTCTACTCAGATGAAGGGAAATGAAAAGGGACAGAAATTCTCATCGGGATTTCCCCCTCCGCAGACCCCTCCCAGGCGCGTGGTGCTGTTACCCACACAAAATTCCCTGTTACTCACATTCTAGCGACACCCACCCTTCCCCTGTTCCTAGGGCTCGGGGCGTAACCTCAGCAGCATAGGCACCCTCACCCCTTCCTTGTTCCTAGAGCTCCAGGTGAGAGACACCCACCCTTCCCCTGTTCCTAGGGCTCAGGGCGTAACCTCAGCAGCGTAGGCACCCTCACCCCTTCCTGGTTCCTAGAGCTCCGGGTGAGAGATACCCACCCTTCCCCTGTTCCTAGGGCTCGGGGCATATTCCTCTGCGGGTTTGCAGGGTCTTTTACCAGCGTAAGAGCCTTACACAGCAATAGCCGACTTAACCTCTATTGAGTAACAAGCACCAAAACCAGACTGCACACACTGCACAGACAGGGTTCCCCTAATCCCAGTAAGGCAGCTGGACTTTTCTTGATGGCCAGTCAGGATCAGGTCCACCCGAGGGCCTCCAGTTTCTGCCCGGTGTTGTTGGCCGAGTGTTGGGATCTGGCAGCTCTGGTCTTGGAGTTTGTTCCCAAAGAATTTCCTTTTGGACCCCATTTATACAGTGAAACTTGAGTCCGACTTAGCTCTTCCTGAACCAGTCCTTTTACTACCCAATCCTAACCAAATTCTCTACCCACTCCTACCCCACCCAGGGCCGGTGCAACCATTTCGGCAACCTAGGCTGTTGTCTAGGGTGCTAGGATTTGAGGGGGCGCCATTTTCTTCAGCAGCGACCGCGGTGGCCAGATCTTCGGCCACCCCAGTCGCCGCTGGCATTTAGGCAGAGGGAGCTGGGCAGGGGAGTGCGGGGTGGGCCGCCTGCAGCAAGTAAAGCAGGGGGCGGCACACAGAGGAACTCCCCGTCCCAGCTCACTCCTGCCCCGCCTCCTCCCCGAGCACGCCGTGGCCACTCCATTTCTCCCGCCTCCCAGGCTTGCGGTGCCAATCAGCTTAGGCGCCACAAGCCTGGGAGGCGGGAGAAGGGAAGCAGCAGCGGCGTGCTCGTGCTCGGGGTGGAGGCAGAGCAGCGGGGGTGCTGCAGGGCAGAGGGTGGGGAGCTGCCACGGGGCGGGGGGCACCTCAGGGCGGGAGACGGGGGGAGGGTGCAAGGTAGAAGTTTCTTCTAGGGCACGAAACATCCTTGCAACAGCCCTGACCTCACCACCTTAAATTATTTACGCCTAGCAAAATGAATTATGGCATAGGAACAATCAACGAACCAGCCAGATCATACAGACAAACAACAGAGAAGTGGGGACTCTAATGACAAAACAGTAAAGAAAGGAGGAGTTCACACCCACTGCTATAGCTAAGTGATTCCTTGCCAGACAGGACACTATCAACCTGGGTTTTTTTTTTAACCAGCTTAAACTCTGTTTCTTTATCTGGTCATAGTGGGTGTCTGTAGGACAGTGACGGCGTGAGGGGGGGGGGGGTCGCCTTTGTAACAGCTCAATATTACAGTGTTTTAATGTAATTTAGATGGAATGTGAGGCTGTGACTTCCTGCTTCTTAGCTAATAGCTGCTGCTCGTCTAATCTGGCTGCAGACGAAGGTCTTAGGTTTTAGGCCTTCCAATCTGGCTACAGGAAAAGGCCTTACCCTTACAGTGCGAGTCCACTACATCCAGCCACTGGCGCACGCCGCTTCCCAGGCCAATGGGACAATGACCATGAGTTACAGCAGCCCCGGGGCTGCTCTAAATTACACCTGGGACCAGACCGCACCCTGCTCGGCCCTAAAATAGGGAGAATGCAGAATGGGCATAAAGCTAGCACTTCCTCTGGTGCTGCCACTGGGAATCAGCCTTGGCCCTCTCTCTCTGCTAGGTGTTTGGGAGAGCGCTGCTGCGATGGTCAGTGCTGTAGCCTACACTCAGGATTCCAGGAGGAGATGAATAACTCATTCGGGTAAGAGTTAGAGGAGACCACGTCCCTCGATCCGCATCAACTCCGGGCCCCCCAGCCCCAGGAACAGCAGGTGCACGGGGCAGGTGGAGACGCTACCCCGCAAAGGGGTGCTGTGAGCAGGGATGAGGCTGAGTGTATGGATGGCCCGGGGGGAGGGCAGGGGCTGCTGGGTCACTTGGGCGTGGCGCTGTGTCCAAGCGGGGCCTGAGGGGTGACTCTGTCCTCCAGAGAGGGGCGGGTTAGGGACCAGAACCAAAGCCCCTGGATGCTAGTGACGTCAGTGGCCATGGAAACACTGAGGGAGAGCCTGGCCCGCATGGCAGCGGAGGCCCAGCTGGGCGGGAAGCTGGGTGCCCTTTGTGGGAGGGCTCCTCTGGGCAGGAGGAAGGCTGTTGCTCTGACAAGGTAGCAATGATGGCAGTGCCCAGTGGCCCTGATGAACCCTGTGTGGGAGAAAGACCCTGAAGTATGCGGGGGGTGGGGGTATGTTGTGGGGCATGACTAGGGACATGGGGTGGGGTACACAGCATTTGGTGATGGCGGCAGAGCCATGGCGGCGGCCGATGGGTCAGGATTCTGAAGCAACCAGCTCCCTCCAGGCGCCAGTGGCTGTCTCGCCCCCCACCATCCCCCCCAGCCCGTGACCGCGCCAGGCTCTGCCCTCTGCAGTGTCTCTCTCCCCGCAGACTCTTCTTCGTCCTCATTGGCGTGATGATAGGGGTCATGTGCCTCTTCGCCACCTGCAAGTGCATCAAGGACCGTGCTGTGCTGCACGAGACAGTGGGCGTCCAACCGGCGCAGCCCCAGGTCCCGCCTGCCCCCAGGACGGTGGCTCCCGGATCCCCCTCCCAGCAGCCTCAGGGGGATCCCCCGCCCTACAGTGAGGTGGGTTCCATCTGTCTGCCCGTGGAGCAGAGGGCACAGTCCATTTGCCACACCCGTTGCCAGCCCCCTGCCAGCTGGTACAGAGCTGAGTGCCTTAGGGCCCTGCCCTTTGCCCAGCCCGCCGTGCCCCAGCCAGGACTGGCATGGCTACTCCTGGATCTCTACTACTCGGAGCCCATCAGTGCCTGCTGGCTGGTGGGGGTGTGAGCCCAGGCTAGTGTCATAGGAGATGAGGAAGCAGGGCTCAGATGGCAGCGTTGGCCACTGGCTGGTGCATTGCTGGCTCCCCTGTGCAGCGCCGAGCAAGCCGGCTTGATTGGCTCTGGCTCCAAATCAGTTCGTTCTCCTCTAGCACCTTCCCTCACTGGATCCTGCTCTGCCCGGCCCCCTGCTCCGATCCCTGGCCACAACTCCCCTTCCCAAGCTGGGGATGGAATCCAGGACTCCCAGTCCCCCGCCCCAGTCTACCCACTAGACCACACTTCCTCCCCAGTGATCCAAAAATGTCTCTTGGCTGAGGGCTCGACGGATGCCTTGCAGAGCTGTCTGACACCCTTCCATTCCTAGGTGGCATCAAAGCCGTTCCTGTACCCGCTCCCTGCCATCCCGCCGCCCTCTTACAGCAACGTCGTTATGGCAGACCTTCCGGCAACAGGCGTTAACCACCAGACCACGCTCTAGAGGGCACCACGGAGCTTGCCGCCTGCTGCTGTCACCTTGGGGCGGTGGCCATTAACAACTCCCACCGCCAATCGCTTTCCAACAGCTGCCATGGGGGCACCAGCCAGGAAGGGGCAAAAGCACCATGGCAGGACATTCCCCCAGCAGGAACCACTCCCCACGGATTCCACCCTGTGCTGGGGACCCCAGTAGGGTGGGGATGGGGGTGAGGTTGGGGGCTGCCAGGGCTGGGCTGCGGGGGGTGGGGGGGGTCCTTCAATGCAGTATTGCAGGGGACAGCGGTCAGGCTTCCTCCTCTGGTTGAAATACTGGCTCAAAGAAGCTGCTGGGCCGGCTTTGAGTAGCATTGTGACCCCGCGTGCCAGGGCCCAACACCATTCAAATATGGCCCGGCTGCCCCTCCATCAGACACGCCCCTCAAATATGGCCCAGCCGCCTGTTTGATGAAGGGGCAGGCGGGCCAAATTTGAATGATGTTGCTGGAACCTGGCACATAGAGTGGCAATGCTCCTCAAATCTGACCCCTGGTGCCCCTCTGACATGCCCAGCCAATTGTTTTTAAAGACAGTGTTGGCAACCCTAGTTCAACCTCACAGCTTGGCACCATCAATCATGTGTGGTTTGCGGGGGGGAGAGCAAGGCGGGCACTGTGAACTCACAAGTTCTTCTGAGCCCTCCGCAATGGGTCTTTTGCATCATGAAAGGCCAGGGGCGGCAGAGCTCCGTGGCCAGAGCTGAATGCTTCAGAGGGCTGAATGCCACCCCCCAGTGTATTGTATTGTGCAGCAGGTGGGGAGATTCCTTCCTGACCCCCAGCAGGGGCTCAGCCCAGGCCTTGAAGCATGGGGATCACTGGTCCTCATCTTCACAAGAATCACTGGGGCGGTTGCGCGTCACAAGATTATCACCTGGTGATTCAAGTGAGGCGCCCAAAAATGGCCATCAGCATCTGCAGCTTCAGCCAGGCAGAGGTCAGGGTGAGGTAGGCGCTTCCCCAGGACTGCCTCCTGTGGGGGTCTTGCATTGTCCTCAGATGCTCCTGCACCCCCACCCCCACGGCCAGAGACAGGGGCCTGAGCCAACCTTACCTTGGCACTGGCTGACTTTTTTTTTGCATGCCCCTCTTGACTCACCAGGCGATAATCTTGATACTCAAGCCGTGGGGTTGACCCTCATCATCTTTCACAAATGTGGTCTGTGCATGACAGAGGGGCACCAGGGCCAGACATGAGCCACGCCACGACCCTGCGTGCCGGGTTGTAACATCCTTCAAATTGGGCCCGGCTGCATCAAAAGGGCAGACGGGCCAAACTGGAGGGGTGCTGGAGCCTGGCCTTCCAGTGGGGGGAGGGTCCAAACCCCACTCACCTCGGGTCCCTCCCTGTATGTGAAATGGGCTGTTGGCCCTGGCGGCTGCTGTCTCAGGCTGTTTGCTTGTTCAGCTGCTTGCCCTGTGTCGTTAGCCAATGGGCCAAACCGAGCTGCTTTTATTTATATGTCAAAAACCTGCCTGCATCTTGTTTGCTGTGTACGTGCGAGGGCCTGGTCCCACGAGGACTCAAATCAGTCCACGTGAACTGCTGGCCTGCATGGAGTCTGCAGGGGGCGCCAGCGAGCTGAGAGTTGCTTCCCCCACTGGAGTAGGGGGTGGCCTGTGAAGGGACAATGTTGTTGGGGGTGGGGGGGGGAGGTATAACTGGTCTTATTGGAAACCCAGGGGTGGGCGGGCACGAACTTGCCCACTTCTAAAGGTCCCTCTCCCAGCCTAGCGAGAGGGACCACTGGACCCAGGGACCAAATGAACCCGGGGGGACAACAAATGAGAAAAACAGAACTTGAGGTGAAGGTCTTAGGTTCAAAATGAGGGTAGCAGCTGGGGACACCAAGAGAGAACCCCGAACAGCGCCCACTGCTCCTCAAAGGCATCAAGGGAGCCAGCGGACGCTGCCCAGTGGAGCTCTGCCCAAATGCATGAAACTGAGGAGGAAGGGAAATAGGCCCCACAGTCACAGAGCCCCCTCGTCCAGCATCCTCCTCCTGGTAGTGTAGATGGAGCGTTTGGCCAGGGCCAGGAGGAGGTTGACCAGGAGGTCACGCGACTTCGTGGGGCCACGGATGGGGTGTGCAAAAAGGAACAGGTGCAGGGAAATGTGCAGCCACACCCTCAACAAGAGGTTCTGGAGGAGCCGGAATAGGGGCTGCAACCTGGCGCATTCAGGCTAGGAGTGCGCCAGGTTCTCCCTCATGCCGCAAAAGGGGCAGGCCTCGGGCACAGGTGCGAACCGCGCCAGCTACATGCCCGTGCTTACTGCTCCGTGAAGGAGCTGCCAACCAATGTCTCCGGCGGGCTGTGGGACCAAGGTGGAATAAAGGCTGGCCCAGTGGGGCTCCTCACCCTCTGTAGGTGGAAGACAGTCCTGCCATTTGGTGTCAGGGCGGGACGCTAGGGTGAGTGGAGCTGAACCTTCCCATAGGGGAGCTGGGCAGTGGAGGGGTGGGGAGTGGAAGGCAGCAGAGCTGGGGGCTGGAGGACAGGTCAGAGGCTTGGGCAGGGGGAGATCAAGCTGGAGGAGAGAGCTCCCGGCTGAGCTGGCAGGGTGGGGTCAGTGGGGCAGGGAGCAGGGTGGGGACACTGGGAGAGGACAGGTGCCCACTGCACCAATAGCAGACAAGGTGCCCGGGGGGGCGGGGGCGCTGTCCTTTGGCCCCAGCATTTGCCCCACCCCGGGCCGGTCCAGAGAGCAAGCAGCTGCTGCAGCGCCCGGCTCTTCACAGGGGGGCAATAAAAGTGGCTCCCGCCCGAGGCAATCACGTGGCGAGTGCTACACTCTGGACTTTGGTAAATTCCACGGGCTGAGCCCCTGAGCACCCGCTGGCCCTGAAAGGGGAGGGGCAAGTCCCAGCCTGGCACATGGGGCAGGGACAAGGACAGAGGTGGCTTTAAATCTCCTTTGCTGTCTCCACACTGTGGGACCGGCCAGATGCTCCCCTTATCCCCCTGGAAGCTGGTGCTGCAGGCCAGGCCAGCATCAGCGCAAACAACTCTCTCGCATCCCACCTGCCCGCCAAGCACTGTCCCATGGGATGCTCTGGCTCAAGCCAAAAAGGTTCCAGAGACCTTCTCAGTGCAACCTCGTCTCCTTCAGGGCCAGACTCAGAGCTCTTTAGAGCATTAACCCTGGCGGTGTTTCAAGCGGGGGCTCGTCTGGGATTTCAACTGGGAGGTCTCTGAAGGTCGGGATGGGCTTCCTCAGCTAGGGGAAGTATGTAACCCACGCACCTCCTGAGTGTGGTGTTGTGGCACCAAGACCACGTAGAGAGATTCATGAGTTTGTCCTACAGCAGGGGGTGGCAACCTTTCAGAAGTGCTGTGCTGAGTCTTCATTTATTCCCTCTGATTTAAGGTTTCGCGTGCCAGTCATACATTTTAACATTTTTAGAAGGTCTCTTTCTATAAGTCTATAATATAGAACTAAACTATTGTTGTATGGAAAGTAAATAAGGTTTTTAAAATGTTTAAGACGCTTCATTTAAAATTAAATTAAAATGCAGAGCCCCCTGGCCAGGACCCGGGCACTGTGAGTGCCACTGAAAATCAGCTCACATGCCACCTTCAGCACCTGTGCCATAGGTTACCTACCCCTGCCCTACAGCCTTCACTAACAGCCACGTGGCTTTTAGTTCATGCACTAAGCTCCAGAGGTCCCCGGTTCAATCCCACCTGTGGACAACCAGGGTCGGTCGGTGTTACACGTGCACCCAGCATTTTCTCGTGTGAGCTCAGCTCCCCCTGTGATCCCCACAGTGCCAGCTGAACCCGCGTCCTTGCTGACTGGAACATTTTGTGCCTTACTGCCGAGAAACGTGGAGCATCAGGAAATAAGCCAACAGCCAGCAGGGTAGGAAGGGAGATCCAGGACCAGACAGTGCCAAGGTACACATGACAGAGCAGGTCGGGAGTAACCTAGCTGGGACCAGCAGCAGACAACTGGAGTGAGCTGTGACAAGGGTGCTGGTATCTCTTCCAGCTGTACCCACCCGACGGTGCTGGCACCACCCTCAGCTTCACCCCCATGGTTTTTCAGCCGCCCCAAGCTCATACTGGGCAGCTGGTGCTTGGTTAGCCATAGAGCGGATGATGAGTCAGAGCTGCAGCTTCCAGGTCGGGTATCTGGACTGGCACCAATCTGCACTCTCTGGACAGCCATAGTGATACCGCAGCCGCAGGAGTGGATATGCAGACAGGCACCGCCGCCTCCAATTCAGGCATCAAATCAAGCGTTGCAACCTCTGGACCGACCGTTTGGCCCAGACAGGCCCGGCTTTAGGCCAATTCCACCAATTCACCCAAATCGGGCCCCGCGCCCAGTGAGAATCTCTTCCCTGGTTGGAGGCACCTTTATAATTTTAACTCACTTGGTGGCACTTTGAGTCTTCAGCAGCAGGCCCTTCACTGTCTCCGAGTGTTCAACAGCCCTTCAGCGGCGGGTCCTTCGCTTACTCTGGGTCTTCGGCGACAATTTGGCAGTGGGTCCTTCAGTGCTGCTGAAGACCTGGAGCAAGTGAAGGACCCACCTCCGAAGTGCCGCCAAAGACTCAGAGCACCGCCCAGTGAGTACAACCCCACGTGTTTTTTTACATGTGATTTTTTTTGAGATATCCCTGCCAGGGCACCATCGAAACTGTTTGAATTAGGCTCCGAACTTCCTAAAGCCAGCTCTGCAGTTAGGAACCCTAACCCTAGGGCAGAAAGCCCTACCCACAGGAACCCTAACCCTGGGGTGGAAAGCCCTACCCACAGGAACCCTAACCCTAGGGTGGAAAGCCCTACCCACAGGAACCCTAACCCTAGGTCAACGTGCACTACCCATAGGAACCCTAACCATAGGGAGGGGCGCTCCACCCATAGGAATCCTAACCCTAGCTTCAAGTCCCCTACACTTAGAAACCCTAACTCTAGCTCCAAGTGCCCTACCCTTGGTAACCCTAACCCTAGGGTTGGGCGCCCTATGCATAGGAACACTCACCCTAGCTCCAAGTGCTCTACCCATAGGAACCCTAACCCTAGGGTGGGAAGCTCTACAGATGGGAACCCTAACCTTAGCTCCAAGTGCCCTATCCATAGGAACTGTAACCCTAGGGAGGGATGCCCTACGCATAGGAACCCTAACCCTAGCTCCAAGTTCCTTACTCTTAGGAACCCTAACCCTAGGGTGGGAAGCCCTACCCACAGGAACCCTATGTCATGAATGAATAGCTAAGGGTTGATGTTTCTTTCGCCTGTGGGGGGTTGGCAAGGGGAGCCAAGCACCTGGCCGGAGGACCAATCATGAAACTGGATTTTTTCAAAGCTCGGGGAGGGAATGTTGGGTCTGGGTCTTTTGTCTGTCTCTCAGCTATGGGAGGCTTCTTTCTATCTTCAAGCTTCTAATCTACAGTTTCAAAGTTGTGAGCACAAAGGTAGCAAAACAATAGGCTTTTATATGTTTTGTTTTGTATTTACATGTGTGTAGTTTGTGGATGTTTTAAAATTGTTCTCTTTTTGAATAAGGTTGTTTATTCATTTTTCTTTTAAGCAGTTGATCCTGTATTATGTCATCTGATACAGAGAATATTTTGATGTCTTTTCTATATAAAGCTTCTTTTTAAAGACTTGCTGAGTTTTTCTCTCTGGGTAGGCTAAGGACGAAGAGGAGGGGAATTCTCTTCGGTAAATCACGGAGGGAAGCAGCACCAAGGGAATTGTGGGAGGGGGACGAGAGATAGAATCATTTCGTTTCCTTGTACTTGTGGTTTGCTCTTGTTAGAAGATGGATACATACTTCTTGTTTGTGATGTAAAGAGATTGCATCAGTAACTCCAGGTTAGCCCAGAGAAAAGTCTGGGTGGGAGAGAGAGGGCAAGGGAATGGGGTTCCCTGGGTAAGACTCAGGACTCTGAGTCATGGGTCCCCCAGGGAAAGTTTGGGGGACCAGAGCGAGGCAGCGCCTGTAATTCCTGTCTGGTGGCAGCGAGATAAGATTCCAGCGGTAATTAAGCTTGGAGGTTCATGCTAGGCACCCACATTTTGGACGCTAAGGTTCAGAATTGGGATTTATGCTTATGATACCCTAGCCCTAGGGTGAGGTGCTCTACCCATAAAAACTCTAACCCTAGCTCCAAGTGCCCTACACTTTGGATCCCTAACCCTAGGGCAGGAAGCTCTATCCATAGGAACCCTAACCCTAGCTCCAAATGCCCTACCTATAGGAACCCTATCCCTAGCTCCAAGTGCCCTACCCCTAGGAACACTAACCCTAGGGCATGAAACCCTACCCATAGTAACCTTAACCCTATCTCCATGTGCCCTACCCTTAGGAACCCTAACCCTAGGGCACGAAACCCTACCCATAATAACCTGAATCCTATCTCCATGTGCCCTACCCTTAGGAACCCTAACCCTAGGGCTGGAACCCCTACCCATGGGAACCAGAACCCTAGCTCCAAGTGCCTTACCCTTAGGCAGGGTCGTCTTTAGGCCTATTCCACCAATTCACCCGAATTGGGCCCCATGCCCAATGAGAATTCCTTCCCTGACTAAAGGCGCCTTTTTAATTTTTACTCACCTCGCGGCAGTTTCAGTCTTCAGCAGCACTTCGGCAGCGGTTCCTTCGCTTACTCTGGGTCTTCGGTGACACTTCAGCAGTGGGTCCTTCAGTGCCACTGAAGACCTGGAGCGAGTGAAGGACCCACTGCCAAAGTGCCACCAAAGACTCAAAGCACCGCCTGGTGAATACAACCCCACGTGTTTTTTTACATGTGTTTTTTTTTTTAAGTCATCACTGCCAGGGCCCCGTCGAAACGGTTTGACTTGGGCCCCGCACTTCCTAAAGCTGGCCGTGGCCCTAGAAGCAATGCTGCAGCCTGAGCTGGATAACGCAGCTCAGCCCTCCGGCCTCTGGAATATCTGTGGTGCAGGGGGGAGGAAGGCATCACCCCATAGTCCATCCTGGCTGTGCAGCCCTGGCTCAGGGGCGCCATTCCCAGCTGGGGGCAGTGTGACCGAACGCACCCCTCTATTCACACCCTACACACTATTGTCATAATCATTGTACACAATACGCCTTGTTCGGTATCCTCTGAAAACAAATCACTCGCTGGGCAGTAACATCCTGGTGAAAGGGGCGGAGCAACATTATCGGTACAGTGATGAACGTCAGCTGAAATCAGGAGGGAGGCGTATTGACCAGCCAAGGCTGAGGAGGGGAGAAACCAGTTTCTCCAAGCCACAGGACAAGCCGACACCTCCAGCCAGGTGTCCTCAAAGCTAATGGGGGCGTGCAGGTAGCAAGTAGCCATTCTTTGGCAAGGAAGGGCAGGCAGCATGGAGCTTCTACCCTCAGAAGCTCGGAGAATGACCTTTATCTAGGGGTGACCCTCAGGCTGAACTATAAAAATGAGGGGCAAACACACCCTGTGACGTTATTGATATAATCTGGGACCATATAGAACATGGTTTGCAACCAAGGTCCTGTAGTGGCACCAAATCTTATGTAAAGAGGGTCATATAAGGTGTCTAAGACCAGGTTACGGGTTACTGGTTATGATTACGCTGTCTGTAGGTCTGTATCATTTTGTAGTTGAAGTTAT
>NC_133789.1:7639550-7671908 GCF_003597395.2 Chelonoidis abingdonii
CCTTGTAACTCAGCAGGGTGTGCAGGAACTGGCCCATGTGACTGCAAACTCCATTTTGCTGTAATTTTCCACAGTAAGAACAAAGAAGTGTTCTTACACCTGGAAGAGCCTATATAAGGCTAATGCCTCATCTCCATCTTGTCTTCAATCCTGCTTCTTACCTCTGGAGGGACTTTGCTACAAGCTGATGCTCTGGACAAGGGACTGATGACCCATTGCAGTGGGGGATGTTCTCCAGAGACTTGATTTGAACCTGCAGTTCACTCTATCACTGCTGCAAGCCTGAACTAAGAACTTTGCCATTATTGTATGGAATTGATTCTATTTAACCAATTCTAGCTCTCATCTCTATCTTTTTCCCTTTATGAATAAACCTTTAGATATTAGATTCTAAAGGATTGGCAACAGCGTGATTTGTGGGTAAGATCTGATGTGTATATTGACCTGGGTCTGGGGCTTGATTCTTTGGGATCGAGAGAACCTTTTTCTTTTACTGGGGTGTTGGTTTTCATAACCATTCATCCCCAGGACGAGTGGCACTGGTGGTGCTTCTGGGAGACTGGAGTGTCTAAGGAAATTGCTTGTGTGACTTGTGGTAGCCAGTGTGGTGAAACCAGGGTCCTCTTTGGCTGGCTGGTTTGGTTTACCTTAGAGATGGAAAAACCCCAGCCTTGGGCTGTGACTGCCCTGTTTGAGCAATTGATCCTGAATTGGCACTCTCAGTTGGGTCCCGCCAGAACTGCATCGTCACACACCCCCAGGGATTGCTCCCCAGCCAGCCATGGCCTGGTCTCTTGCACCGAAGACAACAAAAGAAACAGCCTTTGGGAGCAGATCCTGGCCTGAGAATGTGGTCAGCAGTGTTACAGGGAACCTGGGGTGAGAATTTCCCCTTGAACTCAGCCCAATTTCAGTCTAGAATGCGGTTTAAGCTTTATTTCTCCTGTGACCATTTCTGGCTTTAATGCCTTCTACTTGTACTCACTTCAGATCTATCTGTTATCGTTCAATACACGTATTGGATTCTTTAATCCAAACGAATCCAGCGTTGTGAACTGTTTGACGGTAGCAAACTGTTGTATACTGAGCCACTCGGAGGGGGAACGGACCAGATCTCTCTGGACTGTCCAGGCGAGGGCTGGACAGTGCAGAACACACATTTGGGGGGGAAATCAGGGACTGGGAAAGTGCTGAGGCCACCCGGCACATGGTAACTGAGGCTGGTGGAGCCAGCATGTGACTGGTGAGTGCTGGTAGACTGCTGGCTCAGACTTGCTGGACCAGGGCATTGGCTTTACTCAGACACTCAGGGTGGTGACTGCAGTGCACCCGAGGCAGCAGGGCAAGGATGGCACAGCCCCTCACCGGTCTGCACTGTGATAGGCAGAAAGTCAGACTGAGTTTTGTCTCCTCATTCCAGGGCAATGACCCAGCAGCTGGACACAGATGTTTGGGCCTGGGCTGCTGCTTGAGCTCTGGGCCCCTCCCGCTACACAGGGTCCTAGGACCCAGACCCCAATCCATGCCCAGATGTCCACACCGCAGTGAAGCAGCCCCTTGGCCCGAGCCCCATGAGCCTGGGTCAGCTGGCACGGGCCAGCCGCCGGTGTCTAACTGCCGTGTAGACCGATCCACAGAGCCAGCAGGTGGGGGGGGGGGGCGAATCCCAGACTGGGGATGGAGAAGCTGGTTTGGGGGTGAGAACATGTGTGTAGACGAGGCTCTGACCTTCCTTCTCTGGCACGTTCCCGGCCCCAGGGAAAGCGCTAGGGCACGGCGAGGCTGAGCAGCAAAGGCCGGAGGTGGGGCAGTTAGTCCATGGGTCACATAAGCAGGAACGGGGTCCATCCCCTGGCCCCCCTAGGATGCATTCTTGCCGCGCTCTCTCTTGAGTCTCTTCTTCAGGAGCATCAGGTCCACATAGAGGATGCGGTTGAGGACGGCGGAGGGGCAGATGAGGCTGCCGTGCAAGGCCCCGGCCAGGCCGCAGCTGAAGATGTCCTGCCCTGGGATGGGGACACAAGCAAGGGTGTCGGAGAGGGGAGCAGCCACGCTGCCCCCGGGTCCTCCCGCCACCCGGACACCCTCCTCCACCCTCGTGCTCCTCGCTCAACCCAAGAGTAGGAGGTGGGACCTCGGCAGCTCTGGCTGGATTGCCAACCTGCCAGGCCCCCGCCAAGGCCCGCTGGGCCACCCCAATGCCTAGGCCGAGCCGGGTGAGCTCCACCAGCCGGGGCGGGGTGGGGACGGCACTGGGGTGGGAGGCTGCCCTTACCCGTCAGGTAGAGGTTCCGGACGGGCATCTCCGCCCGCATGGTGGCCACGACGGCCGGCGCGAAGCGGCTCACGTGGTGCTCGGCCCCATACATCTCCCCGCGGGGCGCCCCCAGGTAGTGCTGGTTGGTGAGAGGGGAGGCCGCCTCCAGGAACTCCACCTGCCCACAGGGAAGGTGAGAAAATGCAGGCCAAGGAGGAACGTGGGGCTACAGAACCCCCCCACTGCCAGCCCTTCCAGCCCCCAGCCCTGCCCCTCAACCCACCTCCCACAGCACGGACTCTAGGGCCCAAGTCCTTCCCAATCAGGGTCCTTGTCCCACTGCCCTTGGACCTCCACTCCACCCACTCGCTCTCAGGCCTTGACTTCACTGGGGAGAGGGGGCTACAAAGGTGTTAACACGTGAATATCCCAGTGCCAACACGGCAAGCTGTACTTCCCACACGTGTTCGCTGCGTGAGGCGGGCCCTCGGCTCCCTGCTATGTACATACATGTGTGTGCGTGTACCTGCGTGTGTGCAGTGATCTCGTCACAAGCCAGGGGACTTCGCCTGGATCCAATGGCTCCCCTGGAGCTATCAGAGGGGTCTCAGGTTGCTTTTCCAAACCAGGCTTTCGGGCTGGTATTAAGCCTGGGCTCGTCACTAAAGGGGCCCTGGACCGGCTAGTCCACGTTCAAGAGACAGCTCGGCTGGTCGAGCTTAGGGCTGTAACACAGGTTCCAGTGTGGACGTTGCTTCTGGCCGCCACCCGTCCCTGGGACATGCCTTGAAAGGGCTCTAGCAATGTCCCTTCTGCACCAGCTAACAGTGGTTATCACGAGGTGGCAAACTAGCCTTCTCAGGACCTTCACTCCCACAATCCTTTGGGGCTCTTCCCCCATCCCATCGAGCTGAGTACGAATCCTCCACAGCAGTCGCAGGCCCAGAGACCAAGAGGCTGATCTGAGAACCTGGACCTGCCCTCACCCGCTACGTGCAGGGCCCTGCCTATTTCAACTTGAGCTTTGGGTTCTCCTGGGACCTTCTGGCAGCTAGCCCTTGGGCATAGAGCAATGGGGCTAATGGTTCCAGAGAGCACTGGTCACAGAGCTATTGGCCCTCCAGTGGAAGCCAGCACAGGCCAGCTGGAGGAGTCTACTGGGGCGTCACCTTGCCACGGAGCTGAGGGAACCTCTCCAAGGCCATGTCCAGCAGCCGCTGGGCGATCTCCATCTTGTAGGCATCATAGTCTTCCCCTCTGTTCTTCACACTGGCCCCTGACCACTCTTCGAACCACTCGTAGCGAGCCATGGTCAGGATGGTCATGCAGGAGCAGCCTGGAGCATCGCCACCAGGGAGAGGATGAAGGAAAGAGCTCTGGTCTCAAACCTCTGGAGACCCTCCTGAACGGGCCCCTGCCCCCACCAACGCTCCCCCACTCTGTAATGTTGAACCAGCCCCGCAAATGGGAGAAGGACATCTGAAGCCCCCTGAAACATGCTCAGGGGTGGCGGGGGGAGGTTGGCTGTCCTAGCTGTGTGACCAGGGTGACATATCGTTTTGAGCCACTGCACTAGGACCGGGCATTGGCCTGAAAGAGATGGGACCGCCGGGTCTTCAGCCAGGGTGAACCAGGAGATGGGTTTCTAGCTCAGCCAGCTTTCTAGCTCAGCCACAAGCTACGGGGTTCAACAGCATCACCTGTTGAGCAGGGAGCGGCACCTCCCTCTGGGGGCAGCCGGGGTGGCAAAGCTTAGCCCAGACGCGCAGTGGGCAGCACGACCCTGACGCAAGCCTCCCAACCTGCAAAGCCAAACATGCACAAGCCGGGCTCCTCTAGCATCCTGAAAACGAGAAGGGGGATGTTGTGGTTCGGGCTGGCACTTGGGCTCTCCTGCCTAGGGGGTCTGGAGAGCACCGGAGCCCGAGCACAACACCCTGTCTGGCATTTTCTCCAGCCCTGAAAGGGTTTGGGTTTGTCCCCAGGACATTTCACCGTTGGCCAGGGGACGGCATGAGCCTTAGATCCAGAGGCACTATACGGAGGGTGGCAGGGCTTTAAGGATGGGGCAACAGGTCTGTGTGACAAGTGTGAGCCCGCTAGCTACTGGGCAGGGTGGCCAGCAGGTACAGAGACAGCCACTACTTAACCCCTGCAGGACTGGCTTGGTCTTGCTGGTCCTTGGCCAGGTGGCATCTCCTTGACGTTCCATGAACTGGAAGCTCCTCAGTCCTCATTTCTGCCCCGTTGTGTCCTACCCCCTATGATCTGGACATCTCAAGGATGGGTCCCTGTCTCTCACCCTTGCCCTGCACGCTGCCCCCTGCCCCACTCCCCGATGGTTCCCAGCTCCGGGACACATTTGCCAGTCTCCAGGTGGGTACCTGGGTGCCTTTGCTGGTAAGTGGGGTCCTTGGCTGATGGGAAGGTGATGAAAATCATGGGCACGTTCTCACTGACCTCCTCCCTGCGGAGGTCGGCGTAGCGGGTCATCCTGAAAAGACCAGAAAGGGCATAAATGGCACAACGGGATGCCAGACCTCATGGAGAGGAGGGGAAGGGGGGGCTGCCCTTGCCACCTACCCCCACCCCCTCCTGTAGATGGAGTAACAGCGCTGCTCAGTGGGTGAACGTACAGCACCAAGCACCACAGGACCCTGATCTCAGCTGTGTTCTGTGTTCTGCCAGGGGGCAATTCCCACCACCTCCCCCTTACAAGTAAAAAAGTCTGAACTCAACCGCCAACCGCTCCCCTGGGACCTGCCCTCCAGGTCTGAGCTCGACTCCTGGCATGAGAGCAGCTCTAGGTCACAGCACATGGTGGGGTGAGGGGCTGAGGTCACAGACTCCAGCTGAGCTGGGACACATCTAGCTCTAGCCCTGTCCCTCCACCACCTCCATCTAGTATGGCCAACAAGTCTGCCCAAGCAGAGGGCTGGTCTGCCCAACGGAGTTAGGCCCTGCGCCTTGCCCTGGGTGGTGTAATTAATCTACCCCGACCCCACGCCTAGGTCACCCCTCCTGCCCCTCGGCAACTCCCGCCTCTCCAGCAACTGAAGAACCCTTCCATCGCTCGGCGCCTGTCTACACTACAGCGCCACAGCTCTGCCGCGTTTGCAGCGCGGCTGTCCCCTAGCGGACATCTCTACCGCAATCACACCCCACCACAACCGTGTAGACAGACCCTTCAAGCCAGAAGGGAAGCAGAGCGCTTGAAGAGCCAGCATGGTATAGCGGGTAGGCTCTGCCACTGACCTGCTGGGTGACCTTGGGCTAGTTGCTTCCCCACCCCATGCCTCAGTTTCCCCTCCCTCTCTTCATCTCTCATTTATTTATATCATAAACTCATCGGAACCAGGACTGTCTCCTCTTACCAGATGTCTATATAGCACCTAGCACAATGGAGCCATTGGAACATATTATGGACAAGGACTAGTAACTTTCACTTCTATAGTTCCCTCCATCTGCCACACTAAAGTACAGACCCTGTCTATCTAATTCAGTCATTAACAGTGCTCTGGTCAGTGTCTTCGGATGAACGTGGGCATTTTTCATTTGCGTCATGTTTTCTGTTACTACTTCGGACAGATCCCGTCACTCGCCCTTGAAATGCTCCCACCTCTGGGGCGGGACATAGCAGCTGTTTGCCAACTCAGCAGCACCAGGCAGGAAAGGAGGAAAAATCCCACCTGGGAGTCTAGGCGGGCGGCTTGAGGGGGGGCAGAATGGAATCAGCAGAGGTTTGTTTCCAAAGCTCCTCTGTTATTCTGTGCCCAGCTCTCGGCTGGAGTCCCTCAGCGCTACCATAACGCAAAGTAAAGGCTACATTGGGGCCAGGTCACTGGGTCTACCGCGAGCTGATCCCTTTTGGCCTTAAGATCTCTGATGCTCTATGGTTCTGAAGAGCATCACAGGATCTGGACTGATTGAGGCCCAGGGCCAGGACCCAGGTGTCAGAGATGGGACAGACAGAGAAGCACCCCTGGTCCCAGGACCTTTGGCCTGTCACTTACATCTCGTCCAGATCGTTGCGCAGGTAGATCCAGTAGTTGGTGGATTTGATGCCCAGCTCCTCGGCGGTCCCCTGGAGGCCCACGAAGACCAGGAAGGAGCCCATGCCGTGCTGTACCATGCCGAGCACAGACTGGATCCCTGTAAGAGAGAGCGAGGGGTCAGGTGGGTACAGATGGGCAGAGCAGGAGAAAGCCTCTAGCGACTGCCATTGTACCCCAGGCTAACACAGCCTGGCTCTCCCGCCCCTGCTCATGTCTGGGCCACAGAGGGTTCTGCCCGTGTGGGATTTCTCCCAGTCTTTTGGCACAAGCAGGCGAGCCTCGGGCTTTGGGGTCTGCAGGCCCAGGTTTCAATTCCACGGGGCCGCCCTAGGATGGGGTCGGCAACCTTTCAGAAGTGCTGTGCCGAGTCTTCATTTATTCACTCTGATTTAAGGTTTCGCGTGCCGGTCATACATTTTAACGTTTTTAGAAGGTCTCTTTCTATAAGTCTGTAATATTGAACTAAACTATTGTTGATGTCAAGTAAATAAGGTTTTTAAAAATGTTTAAGTTTCATTTAAAATTAAATTAAAATGCAGAGTCCCCTGGACTGGTGGCCAGGACAGGGGCAGAGTGAGTGCCACTGAAAATCAGCTCGGGTTCTGCCGTTGTTACCCGTGCTGTAGGTAGCCTACCCCTGCCTTAGGACATCCCAGATGTGCCCATGAGAGCAGGACAGGCCGACGCTGGCAGCTGCGCCCATCTGTTCTCTCTGCCACTGCTCATCTGCAGGGACCGGTCCTCTGCAAAACTGGGCCCTTGCCTGGGCTCCTGGAGAGAAGTGGGGCAGACCCCACCTCTGCTGAGGTCCCAGGGGGCTGCCCCCCTTTACCTGCTTTGCTCCTGATCTCGGGGGGCAGCAGCGTCCCAAAGGTGTTGAATATCCCAGCGTCTGAGATCACTACGGCGGCATAAACCTTCTCCTCCTGCCCCCGCTTCTGCACTGTCACCCCTGCCAGGAGACAAGGACACCAAACCCTAGGAGATGCACTTCTGCCATCTGGGGAGGGGGTAACCCAGGTGCCCCAGGGGACTTACCCACAGCCGCGCCGCCCTCAGACAGCAGGATCCTCCCCACGCGGGCTCTCACCAGCACAGCGCCTCCAGCCCGCTGGATCACCGGGATGGCGTGGAAGGTGATCTCGCTGGCGCCCCCCCGTGGATACCAGGCGCCGCGTTTGTAGTGGTGCACCATGAGGGCATTGATGAGGAAGCTGGAGTCCCGGGGGGGAACGCCTGACAGGGAGGGAAAGTGTCACAAAAAGGAACCACTCCCCCCACGGATTTCACTCCAACCCCAGAGGCCACGTCCTTGCCCTGGAATGACCCAGACACTGGCAAGGTCTGAACCTGGTGTTGCCCTGGATTTGAAGGGGGTATAGACCCCAGAATGTGATCAAGCTCATTGCAACCATATTAGTGAAGAGTTCATTTGGAGACGGGCTTTTAGAAGCAATGTCATAACCGCTGGCAGTTTTGCTAATGAGAATGGGAGGAGGGGAGTAAGGGTAAATAGCGAAAGCCAATATGTGGATGGATAGCCTTGAATCTAGACAGCGCTGATAGTAAAAGTTTATTGAAAGTTAGAAAAGTAACAATTTAGTAGCAAGTCATTCTGACCTATGCATTTTGTAGAAGATAGTTATAAAAAGTTTAGATGATCCGAGTGCACTTTGGGAGCAGTCCCAGGGAGCTATCCTGGGGGAGACAATTTCCTGATATCTTTACTCCCCGGCAGGGAGGCGCTGGACCAGCGCTGATCTGTCATGGATTACTCAATACTGTCTCCCACTATTGGTAAATATCTGGGATGTTTTAAACCTATTGCTTACGTCTGCGTGTGCTTAAATCGAATAAAGTGCAGTGTTAGACAAGTATCAGAGCGGGAGCCGTGTTAGTCTGGATCTGTAAAAGCAGCAAAGAATCCTGTGGCGCCTTATAGACTAACAGACGTTTTGGAGCATGAGCTTTCGTGGGTAAATCTGACAAAGAGGGTATTCACCCACGAAAGCTCACGCTCCAAAACATCTGTTAGTCTATAAGGTGCCACAGGATTCTTTGCTGCTTTTACAGTGTTAGACAAGAGCACATTTAATCCTTGATCAGACAGAATCGCTGTGTTCCTGTTGCTTTGTTCCTGGAGTGAAATAGTTAAGTTGCCCCCGTTGGGGGTTCTGACAACCGCGGGTAACACTGGTACCCTCAACGCACGCGCCTACTCGCTGAGCTAAGGGAGTAACTCCACCAGCTGTACGGCAGTAGTAGGCTGTTATATTATACCATTGAGGGTATTATATATAACGACACGTTCGTTAATCATAACATCACACAACAGCTGAATAATAAACTAAACTATAAAGTAAAATCATAACTAATGCTTATAATAAATGAATAATAAACTAAAATCATTGGCTACATACTCCAGGACAACGGCTCCCGCCTCCCCCTACCCCACTCAGACACTGTATTACACAACCCCACTGACTTCCATGAAGCGGCACCAGTATGGTCAAGATGTCCCTCTTGACCATCCAGCAACCCCTGGCGTGGCTCAGCAGCCAGCGGGCATCACGGTTCCAAGCCTGCTGACCTGGGGCACCCTGCCTCGTGGGGGGGCGGGCCCTGGGGGCAGACGACTGGGGCCCACCTCACCGTAGAAGAAGTAGCTGAGGACCACCTGCAGGTCCTTGTTGGCCGTCAGCTGCTCCATGACCTGGCTGTGGCTGGTGTCCGCCATCTTGAAGACTGGGGAGACCCAGTGAACGAGGCCCGTGCGGATCAGCAGCATGGCCAGCCAGAGGGGGATCATCTTGAGCATGGCGATGAGGGGCACCCGTGTCGCTGCCACCTAAGGGAAAGGCGAGAGTAACCCACGGTAACGGGCCTGGCAGAGCCTTCCGTGCCCCCCCCCGGGAAGAGAGGAAGAGGGCCCCAGCCATCCCAGATCCTGAGCAGGAGACTCTCCAGCACAATGGCACCTGTGCATCACGAGGCAGCATAGCCCAGTGGTCAGAGCATTAGACTGGGCATCAGGACTCCAGGGCTCTGCTTGAGTGACCCTGGGCAAGTTACCTCACACCTCTGTGTCTCTGGTTTCCCCTCCCAGGCAGGGCCAGATTCTGTCGCTGGGCGCACGTACAGCACCAAGCACCACAGGGCTCCGATCTCAGCAGGGGCTGCTGCAGCCAGGGGGCCGTTCCGTGACCTCGGCTCTCACCTTGGTCAGCCTCATGAACTCCTGGATGGCCTCCTTCTCCGCCGGGAACTGCTTCTCCAGCTCCTCCGCAAAGGTCCTTTTCCCTGAGCGCAAGTAGTAGTCCCGGTCCCCTACCGTCACGCAGTCATAGGGGTCCTCCAGCCTCACCCACACCAGCTGCCTGTCCGTGAGCTGGTCCAAAGCCACCCGCAGCATGCCCGTTGGGTGCATCTGACCCACGTAGTGGATGCCTGCCGGGCCAGGAGGGCAAGAAAATGGGTTAGCCCCGGTGATATGGGGTGGGGCTTGGAGAAAAGGGGGAGATCCAGGCCAGACTGAGCAGAGCCATAACTCGCTGGGGCTAGCCGGAGGAAGCATGCCCCGATGCCGGTACACCACCCCCAAGGCTGGCAGACGAGCCCCATCTACCCCGGTGCTGGTAGCCACCTGAGCAGCCTCCCATCCAATTACCGGTGGGCCCCATGCTGCTTAGCTTATGAGATCTGACATGAATCTGGCGGCCCACAGGGGTCAGAGTGGCAGATGCTAAGGACTTAAGTAAACCAATTAGCCATCATCCTGCTCGTGGAGTCACCTTCAGAGAGGTGGAGCTGGGGGGGGGTTGGGTTTGGATTTGACCTCATCTAACCTTGCACACTGCAGAGAGGGTGTGCCAGCACCGGGGAAGGGGAGGGGTGGGGTGAATTTTCGCACTACCATCTCCGAGAGAAATCAGACCACCTTCCAACCTGTTACTGATATGAACTAACTGCCCACTTGGGGAGGCAGATCATTATCATGACCCCCCCAATTTACAAAAGGGGAAAGTGAGGCACAGAGCGGGGACAGAACTTGTCCCCCGCCCCCAGTTCATGCAGTGAGACCTCTCCCGCTTTCAAATCCCACCTTCAAACTCTCCTTTGCTGCAATGCCCACAAAACACCACGCCAATGGTGAGGCAGGCGGTGCCAACTGTGCCAGCCAGTATGGCTCATCAATACCTTCTGCTCCCCCGTCTGCTCGCCCCTGGCTAATTGGGGGAGTCCCCAGAAAAATAGGCACCGCCATACCCCTGACCTGCTCCGTCTGCCCAGCACTCCTGCTGGGGAGTGGGGGAAGCCCCCGCACCCTGACCCCATTTCCCCAACAGATGTGCTGGGCGGGGGGGACTGCCTTCTGGCCAGGCTAGAAGCTGGGGGGGGTCCCCAGGCCGGGCCTGGCCCCAAGGAATTCAGCGTCTCCTTTGACGTCCTCACCCGCGAGCATCAAGCAGGCTCCTCCCACCGCTTACCCACGTCGAACTCAAAGCCTTTCTCCTGGAAGGTATGGCAGCACCCCCCCGCCTGGTCGTGCTGCTCCAGCACCAGGACCCGCTTGCCGGCCTTTGCCAAGGCAGCTGCCGCGGCCAGGCCTCCGATCCTGCTGCCGATCACGATGGCGTCCAGGGCGGGCGGCACCTCCTCCAGGGCGAAACCTGGCAAGGGATGGCAAAGGGTTAACACCACCAAATCCCAAGGGCGTGGGAAGGGAGACCCACGCCATGGCTCTATGCTGGAGTGGGACACGGGGCCACTGCCACCCCACCTGAAACCCTCTGTCTCATTCTCCTGGCCCCGCTGAGGCACCTAACCTCAGGCACCCAGGATGGGACCCCCCCACAGCGGCTCTGGTGCCTCTTGCAGGGGGCTGTGATGAATCCAAAGGGGGTTTCTTCACATACAGGAAGACCTTGTGGTTCCCTCTGCTTACGAGAATGCCTGGCAGGGTCTCCCTGGCGCACACGGCTGGCTCCAGCCCAGTGGCACAGCCCCGAATGGCTGCAGGAGCCTCGGGGGCGAGGGAGAGGGATAGGTATGTCCATCTAGGGTCAAGCAACTCAGTCTTGCACTGGAGGGGGGCAGTAACCCTCATAACTTTCGCTAAGTCTCTCTTGCTGGGGTTTCTCCCTTGGGGCTGGCTGGGGCTAGGGTGAAAGGATTGGCACAGATCCCCGGGATTAACCCTTGATTTCCCCAAAAGAGGGTCGGGGCTTCGGCAGAGATGGCGGCGCCCATCTGCTGACGCCAGAGCCCTCCACCAGGCATCACAAACGAGATATGGGGACCACATCAGAGCAGCTACCCCAACAAAGGGCAGCCTCCACCACCCCAGTGACTACAAAATACCATATAGAGGCTCCTTGGCTGCCTCAGTTTACCAGGACTGACCAGACAACCCTGGCAGCTTTCCGAGAGGGGCTAGACTCCTTGCGCAGAGTAGACAGCTGCCCGGCATAGTAGAGAGCTGGGGTCTTGCTGGGCCAGCTGGGGGGAGCTGTCCCGAATGAAGCAGGTGCGTGGCCAGCAGAACAAAAGGGCAGAGTGTGAAACATTTTGCAGCGACTAGGACAGGTGTGTGGGTCTCCGAGCGCCGCCCAGGGCAGGAGGCAGTGCTACTCTCGGCCCCAGCAATCCAGGGAGAGGCTCGGGGAGTCTGCCAGCAGCCTCCAGCTCATCCTCCAGTCCCGCTACAAGCCCCACGCCCACAGCTGGACTTCAGGGCCCTTAAGGAGAAGGCAGTCCCGACGACTGGGTCACAGATGCCCAAAGCATCTGGCCCAGGACGGATCAAGACTCCCAGGTAAGCCCCACGACCCTGCCCCTCCAGACACAGGAGCAGCCTAGCAACAAGCAGCCCAGCTGCCAAGACCCAGTCACTCTGCCCCCTCTCCCAGGACCTGGCCCGAGGGGGCCAAGGGCCAACATGTCCTGCCGCATGGCTGTGCAGATGGAGACGCACATGCAGATGCTGCCTGGGGGGCTGCAGCGAATCCAGCAGTGCAGAAGGGCGGGGGGGGGGGAGGGCCAGTGACCTAGGTGGCTCAATAACACATCTGCTGGGAATGTGGGGAGACTGGGCCCGTCGCCAGGGGATGCAGGCAAAGGGCTCCCAACGGGGAGTCCTGGGGGTGCAGGACCAAGCCCCAGGAGACGAGGCCCAACAGCTGATGGGGAACCACCTAAATTCCCTGGCAAGCGCCTGCTCACTCCTCAGCTGCGTGCGGATGTTTGCACTGGGGGATACTGGATCCCAGGGACATCGCTCCAGAAGGGACAATTCCTCCAGCGCTGGCCACCCTGTGACTTACCCTCCCCAAACCCGGCTCCAGCTAGTGGCTGGGAATGGGCCCCGTGCCCTCGCCCGGGAATGTCTGTGGAGCTCCAGGATGCTTTGCCCATCATGGAGGGGGGGGGGGTGTTTCTGGGTTTAACCCTGGCTCTCCCCGCAAGGGAGTTGGTGTGTAGTCAGGGGGCTGGGCTCGGGCAGCCCCTTTAGTAAACCCCTTGGGGGTCCCCACCTGACACTGCTCCAGATTGAGCTACAAGGGACACTGGAGCAAGTGTGAAAGCCCTGAACCAATCCGGGATTCGAGCTGTCCCATCCCCCCACCTCACCCCGATCCTGCGCCGGGGGACAAAGGTCAGGCTGGGCTTTCCCTTAGCAAACAGCTTCAGTCCAGTCTCAGGCTTAACCCGGGGGCCCTGGGCAGGGCTGGCGCTAGCCATTTGGGTGCCTTACACAGCCCCCCGGGTCATCCCGCCACCAGGTCTGGGAAGCAGGAGCTGTGGGGGGCCACTTTTGGGGGCCCCACAGGCCCAGAGTGGCCCGGGGGATTAGCGGGGGGCTGGGAGCAGCCTGCTCCACTTCCCTCGCCCGGGTTCCAGCTGTGTCGCTTGGGCTGCCAGTGAGTGTGGGGTCACTGGGGGAAGAAGTGGAATGGGGGTGGGGCGGGGGCTGAGCAGGGGGGCAGGGTAAAAGGCAGGGCTGGGGCCCCACAGCCCCAGGGGCAGCCCTGCCCCCTTGCAGTGGGGGCCGTTCGAGGGATAGGGCTGGTCGCGAGAGCTGGTGCTGCCGCGTATGCAGTATGCAGCCGCCTAGGGCACCATGAAATGTAGGGCAGTTTGGTGCCCCACATTTCATGGTGCCCTACGCAACTGCAGATGCCTAAGGATGGCCCTGGCTCTGGGGGTTATTTGCTCCTGCAGGATAGGCAGCAGTCTCAAGAGAGAGGGAGAGACAGCCAGAAAGCTCAGGGGAGGGTGAATCCCCATGCCGACAAACTGGGCTTTGCCTCGGCATCCCTAGATGGCAGGGGAATGGGCAGAGAGATGGCAGGAAACCCCACCCCAATGTCCCACGGCCGATCTCTGGGGTGAGGGCTGTCTGCTGCAGAGACCAGCAGGCTGAAAGCCAGCTCTGGGCTGGGCAGAGATCCAGAGAGCAGCATCAGAGAGAGACGGAGCTGGGGTTGCACTGGTTGACTGGCACCAAACAGAGGACTTGTTTGTGGTTGAACTCCTGCCACTCCCAAGGCGGAAGGACGGGTCTGCACCCCCAGGCAAGAGCTGATGTGGACCCCCCTGCTAGCCAGGGAACCCCCGGGACACAAGCCCCAGACCGACCCAAAGAGAGAGGATTTGATTCACACTGACACCAAGGCCCCCTTGCATTGCTGGAAGGATCCTCGGCGTGGCCTCTCTCTGTGTGCCAGGATCCGATTCTAAACCAGGTCAAGGCCCAGAGCCAGCCAGACGCGGGAGCAGGAGCCAACACACAACTCCAGCACGGGAACAGAGAGAGATGGAAAAAGCCCAAATTAAACCTAAAAGCACAGGTCCAGAAGGGCTCGTTCCATCTGCCGCAGCGGACGAGGGGGATTATCGTGCTGCTGGAGAATGATGAAATAGGTGGCCAGGCTGAGTCAAAGCCACAGAGCCAGGGGGCAGGGAGGGAGCGGAGGAAGAACCAGATGGAAACAAAGATTCAAAATTAAACAGGGATCGGAGCAGGGAAGAGGGTAGCGAGCACGGGGCACCCGCAGGACTGTCCGGACGGGCTGTTCGCCCAGACCCTGCGAGGCATGAGGGGAGAGTCTGTTGGCCCTCAAATTAGTCAGTGTCTTGGAGAAGTGACGCAGCCGAGCTGAGGCCAGGGCCTGCCCAGGAGCGCTGGCAGCCTTTCTGGTGCCCTAGGCGGTGGAGGGTCCTGCCCCCAGATTGGCACCCCCGACAGAGGCCGCAGAAGGTCCCACCCCCAAAATATCACCGACGACCGCGGCGGCCAAACATCCGGCCACTGTGGTTGCCACCCCCCAAAATGTTAGCGCCGGTCGCCTAATGGGTTGCACCGGCCCTGGGCATGCCTCATCTCTCACCTTGGCTGCCTTGTGCCAGGCTTACGGGACGTCGCAGGATGTCCCCATGCGAATCTGGTGTCCTGGGCCAGCTCCTGCTTCTATGGCTGGGCAGGTTTCAAATGAAGCCTCTGGCTCTGGGGAGCGGATCAGTTACCTGAGTAATACTGACTCACACAACTAGCACCTTTCAGCCCGGGGGGGACTCGCTGAATTTTACCTGTGGGAGTAGTGAATCCATTCAAACACACGTTCTGGGGGAAACTGAGGCACGGCCAGGGGGAGTGACTTGCCCGAGGTCACAGAGTGATGCAGCAGGGAATGGAACCCAGGGGGCCTGATTCCTAGTCCCCTGCTTTGTGAGCACTTTGGAGCAGGGACCATCTTTTGGTTCTGGGTTCTTTGGCACCCACCCAGGCCGTGCTGGTCCCGCACACAACAAGGGCGAGTGGGCAGAGATCGTGTTGCCCCACATATGGAGGGACAGTCCCTTCTGGGCTGAGACTGCACCCACCAGATGCCAGCTCTGGGCAAAGACTGCAGCACCCCAAAGCAGAGGTGCGGTGCGAGAAAAGATCTGCCCCCATGTGATCGGGCCAGACCAGCGCAGACGAGAGGTGTTTCAGAAGCAGGATCCTATTGTCTAGATTTACTCATAACTTTGAATATTTGTTTCCTGTTATTAGTGACACTAATTTTATATGAAGAGAAATGGGAGCAGCCCCTTTAAGACAAGACAGGGTAGGGGCACAGTGAGCTCTTGTGGGGGTCTGAAGCAGGCAGAGGGGGGACTGCAGCCAGAAAAGGCTGGGTTAAGGATGGGTCCCAGCCTGCAAGAAGCTCCTAAGGACAGGTTTCGCTTCCCCACACGTGCAGCGTTCTCCTTACAAAACTGGATCTTATGATGAAGGGGTGACAAATGCAGGGATTTGTTCTGGGCCCCCGGCTGCAAAACAGAGCTTGCAAATTCTCCCAGAATCTCCTGACTGTGCCTGAGTGGCTGCGCATGGCATAGGCCAATCCAACAAATCTGAGGGGCATGGGCCAGGGAGGTTCAATCGGGGAAGCCATTTAGAAAAGGAACGTGTTAGGTGAGTGGCGGTGGGTGGGTGAGGTCAGGGCTGGTGCTTCCATTTAGGGGACCTAGGCGGTCGCCTAGCATGCCAGGATTTGGGGGGGCGGCATTTTGCAGCTCTCGGCAGCAATTCAGCGGCGGGAAGTCCTTCCGCGCTCCGGATCTTCGGCGGCAATTCTGCGGCGGGTCCTTCACTCGCTCCAGGATCCGCTGCTGAAGTGCCCCAAAGACCAAGAGCGCGGAAGGACCCCCCCGCCGCAGAATTGCCGCCGCCAACCAGGAGTGCAGAAGGACCTCCGCCTAGGGCGCCAAAAACCCTGGCGCCGCTCCTGGGTGAGGTACTGTCCCTGATGCTCCATGTCAGTGATCGAAGTCAGGATCTGATTCAGAAAGGGAAGGGGGCAAACCTGACCCAGAAAAGGCTAACCAGGAAAAAAAAGCCCACGCAGGAACGGAAAGCAGCTTTCTTAGCTTGTTGGAAGATGGAGCAGTTAATGCGGCAGCGACAGAAGACAAGAGAGTGATTTGGAGCAGATGAAAATGGAACCACTGAATACGAGGGGAATGAGGGGGGACAACCTTGGATCCAGCAGAACCTGCCATCTGTGCTTAGGAACGATTTCAGAACAACACACCAGAATGGTGATTCTGTGTAACCCAAATGATCATGGATTAAAGAGAGGTTATCCCAGGCCAGCAATTCTAGAAGGCGGGCTCCGTGCGCTCAGCCCAGGGCTAAACCTCCGAAGTTTTACAGAGAGTCAGAGCAATCTCCCATTGCCCCTCATGTCTACACTGCGAATGCTTTGCTGGTATAACTATGCCGGCAGGGCCCCAACTTTAGACCCAGCATATGCCACCAGAAGGAGTTTTTTCCTGCCAGCATAGCCTCACCGCTTCCCGGAACGACACATTAGCTATGTCCACAGAAGCACGCTTCCGCTGATTCAGCTGTGTCTACACTGAGGTTTTGCCGGCACAGCATACGGTTTTATCACATCCCTCACCAACCAACCAGTGTAGTGTACACATGGCCCGAGGCAGACGCTAGGGACACATTACCAACAAAAGTGCCACCAATCTCTATCAAACATTAACATAGGCAGTTCAAGAACTCAGCGAGGGACACCACTGGATTTCCCGGAGCGCAATGGATCTTGATCCAAAACAAAAATGGTCTTTGCATCAGAGAAAGTCGCGTCTGCACTAACATACCCATCTGGAGTGGTTCAAAGTCAGCCGATTTGGACCAGAATATCAGAGCTGACCTAAAACGGTAGATCTGGGATTTAAATGGAGCTGACTTCAGTTGGGAAAAGCCTGTAGCTTGGAAGTGAAGCACGGGCAAAAATTAAGAGCATCTGAGCAACTGAGGCTACTCCAAAGAAACCCCATGCAGTCTGTTGTGGAGGATGGAGAAAGTAGCAATCTCTTCCTGTTAGAGAGCATAATTGGATGCCCCTAAATTCACGAGCTTCTCAGGTGGAGCAGGACAGTAAAGCAACCAGACAGCTAGCAACTCAGAGCATAAGGTCAGGGAATCCCTACAGTAATCCCCCACTAGCCACCAGAAAGGACAAATGCAGCAGAATGATCAGCGACGGGGTCAAAACTGCCCCCGGGAAACCTCAGCGGACAGATGCGATCACTGCTACACCAGACACGGGGCTGGCAGGTGCCAGGTGCATCAGCCATTGGGAAACAGGAGAGGGTCACAACCGGGAGGGGAAGGGAGTGAGCAGCCCCCAGGGGGGGTCCAAGGAGATGGGCTCCTACTGCCAGCCGGAAGGTGCCGAGGGACAGGCGCCCGTGGGACGGTGCCAGAGCTGCCCAGGTGCCACTTAGCGCTCACGACCTCCCTGCCCCCCACCCTTGGCACTCTCCCTAGTTCACACTTACCCTGCTTCAGGACCTTGTCCCTGACCTTCTGATCGGTGACCAGTGGCCTGGGGGGCGGCAGGGGGCCCCCGGCAAAGGGGTTTCCTCGCCGGCTGAAGAGCCGGGCGCCCAGCATGCCCAAGGCCAGCAGGCAGAGGCAGAGGACAAGCGCAGGCCACATTGCTGTGGGCTGCAGAGCTCAGCACAAGTCCCGAGCAAAGGAGGCCGGCTGGAGTCTATGTGTGCTGGGAGCAGCAGGTGGGTGGGGAGCCGTCTTGGCCTCAGTCCCAGCGGATAAGCCAAGGGCTGGCGCGAGCGCACACACACACACACACACCCCAGCCGTAAAGCGAGCGTGGAGCAGAACAAACCGTGTTCAGCACAGCTGCTCCTTGGCCCAGCTGGGTTTCACCAGGGTTCCCCACATCAGCCCGGGGGCAGTGGTTTGCACCTGCCCACGGGTGCCACTGGCTCTTGGCACCTGCTCAGCTCCATGTGGCTGACACGCGTCAGCATCAAGTATGAAACCAATTCCCTAGAGTGTAGCCAAGGCCACGTTCACACACACCCGGCTCCCTCTGCACCGATTCATGCACACAGCAAGCCCATGTGCACCCCCCCACACACACACACACCCCCCTCGCCTCCTTTCATTCAATTCCACCCAGCGGCAAACACTCACTCTTCCACACATACGCACACTCATCAGATACTCACTAGCAAATGGCTCTGCACAATAACAACCTGCCCCTCTCCGGTGCCTTCCCACTGCAGCTCTCCAGGCCTTCTACAGACACAAATATCCATTCAAACCCTTTCCAGTCTCACCTCCCCAGGAAATCAGCCCGTATTATTAACACCGATGGGGAAACTGAGGCACAGAATGCCCACGTCTCCTCTCACACCAATTTTACAGCAGTGTAACTCACTTGGCTTCCTTGGAGGTTGCCCCTGAAATGCCTGTGCCAAGGAGGACAAGATGAAAACAACACAGCCATCACACGTGAGGGTTTTTTGTTTTTTTTTTTTAATTTAATAAAAGTAACTGAAAAGTGATAAAAGGAGTTGTTCACTGACAGGTACATTGGATCAGCTCACACGACCGTAAAAGAAATGTGCAGCTTCAGGGCTCTGAGCATCTAGCAACACAGCTCAGAAAGTAACTAGGAATAGAAAAGTCAGTACAAAAAAGTTGCTGTCATTCATTCAATCGGACAAGAAGGGACAGACAGACAGGGGAGGCCATGGGGACTTAACATTTTAAATTAGGGGCCAGCTCCTCCCCTGGTGTAAAACGCCATTGCTGGCAAAGCCCATCACAGCCTACGGCTACAGGGAACGAGTGGTGCCCGGCCTTTCCACGAGGCGCAGCCTGGCAGAAAGCTCCATGGGGCCATGCCCGCCCCAGAGAGAAACATGTTTCCAAGAGGGCATCTATACCCAAGACAGGGCCCTCGGCCGGCCTGGGCTGGAGGCATTGGGGGTGGGGGGGGGCACCTGTGTAACTTCCCCTCTTGCCTTCACCCCGTAGCCCTGAAAATGGTCCTTTGGGGCAGCAATCAGGCCTGATGTCATATGCCTCATGGACTGGTCACCCCCCTTCCATACCAAACCAGCCACCCTGGCATGGCACCCCCACCAGAAGGGACATTTCAGACCAATGACACTTCCCTGTGCAGGGACCCAAAGCTGCCAGAGGCTAAGCCCCTCTTGCCAGCCCCCCTCGACCCCATGGAGAGGCAAGCACCTCCCACCTGCAGCTCCCAGGATCGGGCCCCTTGACCTGCTGGGTGGGAGAGTTTGTGGGTTCTGCTGCAAAAGGAGGCTGCCTGGCCAAGCGCAGGTCCAGAATCATCACACGCCCCTTGGGTCAAGGTCACAGAGGGGACCAGGCCGCAGAGAGGGCTGGCAGAGACACCCACAGGTTCAGAGATTCCACCCTACAACACAACGTGGTGTAAACAAGGCACGAACCATCCAAATTTGCCAGCTTCTAACACGCACGCGTGCACAGCAAGGCCGACCCGACACGGACATCATGCCACTGAGCTCTCTAACAAACACGAGTCTAAGAAACGGAGAATTCCAGGGAGGCGAAGGGGAACTACCACCACTCACCAAAAACAAAGAGAAGAGGGAAAAAATCTTCCCACCTTGCCGTTGCTCAGTATTTACATCGAATCATTATGAACGCGCGTGTGTTTCAAGGCGTCTAATGGAGACGCTCCGAGCCGGGAGCGGACTAGGAAATCGGAGATCAAACACGTCCATTTCTCTTGCAGGTGGGGGCAGTGCAGGATCATGCACTACAGTGGATTTTAGTGACATATCCA
Source organism: Chelonoidis abingdonii (assembly GCF_003597395.2). Taxonomy (NCBI): domain Eukaryota; kingdom Metazoa; phylum Chordata; order Testudines; family Testudinidae; genus Chelonoidis; species Chelonoidis abingdonii. Next base: position 7,659,518 of record NC_133789.1, read on the forward strand.
TATTGTACATCGTCTTTAAATCCAGTTACTCCCACCCTTCTGTAGGAAACAGAGCTTGGGACAGAAAAGGGGTTAGGGTAAAAACTGTTATTTGCCATCCCTGGCAGAGCAAATGTAAAATTAATACGGAGTGAGTCATCATCAGAAGTGACATTCACACGCATTAGTGCCCCATTTGCCTGCACATGTACTCATGCATGCGCACACACGGAGGGGGAGGAGAGGGTCTCAGTATCGCCAACCTCAACTGTTCAAAAATCATCAGTCCAGCTCCTCCCCCCAAAAATCAGGAGATTGGCTTTAAAGTCGTGAGATTTTAACAACAATCATTTTTAGTTGCCAAAAGGTGTTGGGGCCTTTCAGGGTTGTGTTTCCCCACAAACATGAGGGATAGACACTTACTTGAAAAAAAGCTAAGAGTCTCATCGAATCACCTGACTCCGGGAGCTGGGGATTTGATTAATAAACAAACAGTGTGAAACGTGATAAAATGGCGAGAATTGGCAATTGTTTGACAGACACACATGCACATACACAACCACAACCCCGTGGGTACAGACACAGAGACACAAACTCACAGGGACAGACACACACACACAGGGAAACAAACTTACCCCCCACAGCCCCATTCTCTCATATAACCTCCCCAGTCACCTACAGATGTAAAACAGTCGCTGGAGCAAAAAGTCCCACTGATTCACCCCAAACAAACCAGAACTTTCTGGACCAAATCAACCGAATTTCCCAGTGTGGCAGGTTTCTGCTGGGTGCTGAGTCCTTTGGATAATCTAAGAACCAGGCTTTAAAGCCTTCAAGCAAAACATTAAAAACCAACCAAAAATAACCCCACCAAAACGCTCCGACTTCAGAGCCTGGCGTTTTCTCTTCTTTACATAGATGGCGGTTTTTTAAACACGGGACATAAATCCTCTCCTCCATGTTACCGCTATTATCTTACAACGGAAATGCACCGTGGACCAGGTTCTTGGCAGGAGACCTGGTGGTCACTCCTCCAATGGAGGTGGGAACAGAAAGGGGGGATACAGCTCAGGGGGCGCATTTTAATAGCAAGGAAGGGTGGTCCATTTAGCCAGGGTAGGGACAATTTGGAGAGCACCCTCCCAAAGGGGGTCTGCATTGGAATTTGGGGGTTATCACCCCTTCCCAATGGGTTTCTCTCCCTGGCTCCCTCGGCCCCCCCACACCATGACGGCCAGCTGGGGAGACCCTAGCCACAGCTGCTTTTAAAGGGGAACTCCAGCCATTTGAGAAACAAGAACTTAAGGCCCAAATTTTTACGAGGAACCCTAAATTTGGGGTGCCTGACTTGTGATCAATACAGTAAGTCTGGGGCACCAGAGTAATGGGGGCCACGGACAGATCGGGGGGAGGGGAGGTCAGTGAATGCGCCACACCCGTGGAAATCAGGCTCCAGTCATCCCAAGTCAGGCACCCAAAACTGAAGGTATCCCAGCTCCATGGGCGGCCATGGGACCTGTCCATGCACTCCCCTGGTCTGGGTTGCCAGGGGCACACTGCAGCCAGGCCAGTTAGAAACAGGAGACGGAGTTTTGCCTTAAGATAAAACACTCAGCAAATAAAGCCATTTGGGAACCACCACAAACAGCCCCTTCTTCGTTTAGGTGCCCGAGCCAAGGCCAGGGCTCCCTTTGCCCTGCTGCAGCTGAGGCATGAGGTAGTTGTGGAGACCCAGAAACCTGAACTCCAGAGCAGAGCGAAGGACTTGTGGGCAGGGGCCGCGGGGATGAGAGTCAGAAGACCCAGCCGCCACTGAAGCCAAGAGGAGACAGCACAGCCCACTGGACCAGGGATCCAGAGATTCTACCCACAGCACTCCCTGAGTCAATTCCCCGCCCCTTTGTGCCTCAGTTTCCCCTCCTGCCACTTGTGTATTGAGAGCACAAGCCCTTCAGGGTAGGAACTCTCTGTGTATATACAGCAACTCGCACAACGGGGCCCTGATCTCACTCGAGGCCTCTAACAGCTTCAAAAATAATAACGATATCATGAGATTCCCAGGGACTGCAGAGATGTACTAGCCAGCCGTTAGCTGGCGCTCTGCACCGGTCAATCTCAAAGCGCTTGACCAAGGAGGGCACCATCGTCACCATAATCACAAGGAGAAACTGAGGCCAGGGGCTAAAATCGCCTGTGGCAGGTAAGTCAAAGGAGGGTGGGACCAGCTAGCTTTAACATTTGATGGGGTCAGTTAAGTCTGTGTGGCCATTCGGCTAAAGAAATATGCAAGACGAAAGTCATTACCAAGAAAGTAAATAACCTCCCACCCCTCGCCAGGTTACTAACAAACCCGTCTGGTGATCAGATCAGCCCTTCCCGCCTCGGCACTCACACCCACACAGGCAGACGAGGCTGTGCGCTGTCCACGCACAAACCCTGCCCCCCTCCTGTTTTTACTGATCTTTTTTCTAAGGGTTTTTGAGCAACAAACCCCGATCCTAAACCGCAGAGCTGGCTGGCCCCCCATTTTCAGCATTACCACCTCCCCTCCCCTGCATTTTGCTGACTGTCTCAGGGGCACCATTTCAGAAACATCCCAGGAGCAGGGCAAAGTTGCGCTAGCATATAGAACGTCAGATGTGATCATTTCTCTCCTGCAAAGCTGGGGCAAGGGGCAAAAAGTGGAGCCTATGGACCTATGAAAAGTTGGGGTGGGCAAACCGAGGTCTAGAGGTGGCAATTACTCCCCTTACCCACTAGCTTATGATGCCCCTGGCTGGCTCCACCTATCCAGTCATTATGGTCTTTATTTGATGCCATTTGTATTTCGCTGTCACTTTATAAATCCTAAAACCTACAGCTGGGGGTCTATGGTCCAGAACCTCAAAAGTATTTATGTTACTTACCTCTCTAGGTTCCACCACATTCCCAAAGTACCTGAGAGCCTCACCTACATTAACAGCTGTATTCTCAGCCCACTCGTGTGTGTGTGGGTATTAACTTTACCTCATTGGACAGGTGGGGAAACTGAGGCACTGAGCAATTAAGTGACTTGCCCAGGAGGCTGGAGCAGAGCTGGGAATCGAACCCAGACGTCCTGTGTCCTACACCAGGGATGTAACAACAAGACCCTCCTCGAGGGTTCCTCCTTCAACCATTTGGACCTTAAAGCTATTGATTTTCAGAGATGCTGCAATTCCCCTTCAATAGCCCCACATCACATACTCTAAGCTGGGGGCAGCGGGGAGAGACAGGGCAGCATTTCAGACCGTTGCTGGGACATCTGCAAACATTCAAATTGGGAGGGGGGAATAATCCATCCGGCTCGGAGCCGGGAGGTGGGGGCTCGGTCTGTAAAGTGAGCTGAATTGTCGGCAGTGATTTAGCTGTGCAGTTGCTTGGTGCAGATCTCCCCAGAAGATTCCTTCTGCGCTTCTGCCCTGGGGCTCTGGGTCCCACTCCGGACGAATCCACCACGAGTTTTCTGTGGGAGCAGGTGAGGCAGGGCATGTGGTGGCTTCGTCTCTTTCAGGTAGGGCATTGGAGCCCTGCTGATTTCTGTACCGTGCTCCGGCTCTCCTGGGATGAGACTGATCTCCCACCGCACCGAACTTGTCAGTCATTTCCTCAGAAATTCTCCCCACCCCGGCCAGCCAGCCCCGAAATAACAAATCCGTCTTTGCTGGGGAGCAGCTGCAGATTCACGGCGGGGAATTAGTGAGTTAGTCTCGAAGGTTTATCCAAGAAGCCGACTGAGCCCCCCAAGCTCATTTCCCTGGTGGACACGCCTCCTGCCCCGAACTCCAGAGACAGGTTAAGGGAGAATCTGACGCTCTAGCCCAGGGAGGTGATGGGCTCTGAACCCCTCCACACCTTCCCCACTGCAGCCTCATCCCCACCCCCGCTGGCCCAGTGGGGAATGATGAAGAAAGATGGCCAGGAACGCCTCTTTCCTGAGCTGGTTGGTCCATATTGAGATTTTCCCCTGGCCTAGGCCAGTGCAGAGAGACGCCCTGAGCTGCCTCCAGGCTGCAAAGGGGTCTTGCAGGAAACAGCTGGAGGTGGTGGCAGGCATCTCTCAGCTCAGGCTGGACCAGGAAGGTGGATGCAGCCTGGGCATGGAGCAGGCAGCTGGGTGAGGAAGGGAGAAACGCGCAGGGATGGAGGGAGGTGCCAGCTGGCATCCCCAGATCTGTGCACCTCCTGCAGCATGCTTCACGCTGCCCTCCTCATGCCCACCTCCCTCTGCTGGCATCTGGTCCCAGGAACAGCCCTGGGACTGGCTTGAAGCAGGACCTGGTGCCCACTCTGGGCAGTAAAGTGGCTGTGCTTGGTATCCTGAGCACTGCCCTGCCTTGACTGCTCTCTCAACCCTCCCCATGGCTATCTTAACCCTTCCTGGGAGGAAATGGGGGGTCACTACCCCCAAGCCATGTGTCCAGGGCAGAGAAGGGTCCTTCACTGGGGGTGCCCCTTGGGAATGCCCACAAGAAACTCTCTAACTCTGGCAAAGTTGGTTAAAACTCTGGGGGAGGGGATATTCAACAAGCACCCAGTTCCCTGCCTCACTGACCCCTACTGGCAGCTGCAGCTAGTGCCTGCCCTTGGAGGGACAAGACCTGTCTCGGGCTGCAGCTCCCCCGAAGACAGGCCTGGGACGCAGGCAGGGGATCTGGGTTCCTTGGCTTTGAGACGTCGTGGTTTGTGCAGGAGGGAGGGCCGAGGGGAGGCGGGTCGGCAGTGCCCTCCACGTGGGGGCAGGGTGGGGAAGCCTTCGCTCCCAGCATGCCATTCCCCGTCATCCTAGTAAACCCAGCTGACGGGGACCCACTGGGGCTCTGCCCGCAGCCTCTCCAGGGCCTCCTGCAGCTGCTGGAATGTCCACTCCAGGTTGTCGTTGACCAGGCTGAGGTCGAAGTAGTGGCCGTAGCCACGCAGGATGCGGCAGCTCTCATCCACCGTCCGCTTCAGATCCGCCTCCTGCCCAGACACAAGCCCAGATGCCGCCCATTAGCCTTTACCCAGAGCTCTGGGCACAGGAGAAGCTGGGTAATGAGCACAAGCCTCCAGGGAGCTTGGGGTCCCAAAAGAGCTTTGCAAACGTAAGCAGAGGTGCAAACGAGGCAGGGATCCCAACAGTAAGAGGCATCTACCTCTGGGGTGGAGCATGGCAGCCTTTTACACAGAAATCCTAGAGCTGAGATGCAGATGCCTGTGGGGAGGGGTATGGCAGCCTTTCGAACGGCCACCCAGAAATGCTACTCAGCCCTTTGGGACAGGACATGTAGACAGACGCTGTACTCAACTGAAGACAGATGGGGGACTGAGGGAGGCCGAATATGATGAATTATAAGCCAGGAAATATTCTTGGGGCAGGGACAGCGCCAGGCACAATGGGGCCTGCATGCAGAAAGCATCCATGGCAGGGGTCCCCAATGCGGTGCCCACGGGGGCATCTAAATGTGCCCACATCCTGATCGGCGGTCGAGCATCCACCGAAATGCCGCCGAAATATGGCAGCATTTCGGCAGCGACGCCTCTCAATGACGTCGCTTGCCGCTGACGAGCGGTGTCATCGGAGAGGCGTCACCACCAAAATTTGGCGGCATTTCGGTGGCTGCTCAACCGCCACCACGGGAGCCTTTTCAATGGGAAGCGCTGAGCACCTGCCTCTAAAGGGGCCATGAGGGCCACCAGGAAGAACCAGCAGGGAGGAGCAAGCCCCGATCCCAGTGCATGTCTGTGATGGAGTAGGGACTGTCTGTGTGAGGAACGGGAAAGCAGGGGATGCCTTTAGGTGAGGGACAGATGCTCAGCCTGTAACCCGAGCCCGGCAGGGGGGAGGGGGGAGCACCTGGGCGGAGGAGAAGGGAACAAAGGATTCGGCCGGCGGGAGGAAAGGCAGGACAGTTTGGGTTTGGGGCTGTGGGGCGGAATTCAGGGTATCCTAGCTGGGATCCAAGCACCCTGAACCACCAAAAAGACAAAAAGGAGGAGTCCTGACTGTGCCTGCAAGCTCTGCTGTAACCTGTGTTCCTGTTGTCCAATAAACCTTCTGTTTTACTGGCTGGATAAAAGTCACTGTGGGGTCAAGGAAGAGGGGTGCAGGGCTGGAACCCCCAGACTCCGTAACAATGTCGCACACGTGCTTGTGGACAGAGCCACGTGAATACCTAGGCGCGCCCCGTGGAACTCAAGCCTGCCCCAGCTCAGCCATCCTGGGTCATGTGGGCCAAGGACAGAGGTGAAAGTAAGCTGGTCCGGTCCGGTGCAGCGTACCAGCAAGAACCGGTACACAGCCAATCATACCGGCAGGGGCAGCTTCCCCAGGCCAGTGAGTTAAAGGGCCCAGGGCTCCCGGCAGCAGCCTTTAAATCACCATCACAGCCCTGCTGCCAGAGCCCAGGGGTAACAGCGGTGGCTGGGAGCCCCAGGGCTCCCTGGCACCGCTGCAACTACCACTACCATGGGGATCTGGCAGTGATTTAAAGGGCCCGGGGCTCCCAGCCACCACTACCCCAGCCAGAGCCCCGGGCTCTTTAAATCTCAATTTAAAGGGCCCAGGATTTAAAGACCCCGCCTCTTTTGGTTGAGGCCCCACCCACTTCTGATTGAGGCCCCGCCCCCCTGGTCAGGGGCATACCGGGGTGTTCTTTAAGTTACTTTCACCCCTGGCCAAGGACATGGCGTGGGCCAGGTGATCAGGGAAGGCCCTGCGACTCCAATGTCTCATGGCACCGCGTGAGGGAAGGGGAGCTGGACCCCCTGCTCTCATGGTACCGTGTGGGGGCTGGCATGGCCTCACCGTGAGCTGCTTTGTGGCCACGCCGCTCTCCAGCGCCGCCTTGTTCATGGCTCGAAGCGTCTCGTAGTCCGGGGCTTCGATGAAGACGACGTAGGGGACAAATTCGGCCGTTCTCAGCACCTTCACCGCCTGGGTAACACAGAGCCAGGCTGTCAGTGCAAACCTAGGACCAGGGCACGTGAAGGGGGACCGTGCAGCCGGGGGGTGGGGGCTGGGAATGGGACCCAGAGCATTTTCCCGCTGCTCAGACCCCTGGTGGGTAGCGACCCAATAGCTGTTCCAGCTATGGCCACGGGGAGACAGTGTTTCCCGATGGTTAGGGCACTAGGCTGGGAACCAGGAGACCTGGGTTCTACCCCTGGATCTGTCATTGACCGGCTCTGTGCCTCAGTTTCCCCACTCACTGTTTGTCTTGCTAGTTGCATTTTAGGGCAGGGACCCTTCCCCTGCTGGTGGGCACCACCCACTAGGTGTGTGACCAGGCTCAGCAGAGAGGCCGGGTACTCAGTGGGTCCCGGACCATGCTCCCCTCCCAGTCAGGCCTGGGACAGGTGGCTGGGGTGGGTACAGGGGAAGCCTGCCTCACCTTATACTGGAGGGGAGGTTAGGGCTCGGGCTAACGAGGGGATTCCCAGCGGGGTCTGTCCCCGCAGCGCAAACCTGCGGGTTCACATCCAGGATGCACATCTTGCCGGACTCCACCACCTCATGGATGGAGTCGATCTTGGTGCCGTAGAGGTTCCCCTCATACTCTCCGTGCTCCAGGTAGCGGCCAGCCTTGATGTCTGCCTCCATCTCCCCACGCGACACGAAGCAGTAGACCTGGCCGTTCCTCTCGTGGTCCTTGGGCTTCCGCGAAGTGTCTGCCAAGAAGCACGGGAATAACATGGCACGTCCGCTGTGAGTGCGAGTTACTGAATGACCGGAGAGGGGACTGCGCCGGAACCTCAGACCCAAACACCCCCCAACTCCGGGAACCCAGAGAGCCAGTGCCATGCTCTGGGACCTTCCCTGTAATGGGCAGAACCAGAAGCCCAGGTCCAGACACCCCTCAACTCTGGGATCAAGCTGGGAGATCAGCTTGAATCAAAAACTTGGTGTCACGGAGTCTGGCCCTGCACCCCTCTTCCTGGGACCCACAGTGACTTTTATCCAGCCAGTAAAACAGAAGGTTTATTGGACAGCAGGAGCGGAAGCCGTTAGGTGCTGAGGCGGCGCTGGCGCTTGGAGGGGCCCTTGACGCGGCCGGGCCTAGGGGTGTGGACCAGCGAAGGCTGACGGGGCCGGGGGAGCGCGCTGGGCTTAGGGGCCTGGACGCTGCGGAAGGCGTAGGCGGGCCTGTGGTGCGGCGCTGGCCTTAGGGGCCCGTGAGCGGCGCGATGGGCCGTAGGGGCCTGTGTGCGGCGGCTGGCCAGTAGAGGCCTTTGGACGCCTGCAAAGCCGTTACGGGGCCGGTGAGCGGCGCTGGCCTTAGGGGCCTGTGAAGCGCGCGGAAGGCGTGAGGGGTCGGTGGGGCGGCGCTGTGCCATTAAGGGGCCGGCGACGCGCCGGCCCGTTAGGGGCCTGTGGAGCGCGGCGATGCCGCAGGGGGCCATGTGGTGGCGCGCTGGCCATCTAGGGGCCTGTGGATCGCGCGAGAAGTCCGTTAGGTGCCTGTGAGGGCGCGCAGGCCTAGGGGCCGTGAACGCGCGGCCGATGGGTCCTTAGGGCCTGTGACGCGGCGCTGGCTTGGGGCGTGACGCTACGGACGCGTTAGTAGGTGGCCTGTGGTGCGGCCTGCCAGTTAGGCGCCTGGACGCGCGGAAGCGTGAGGGCCTGGGAGTGCGGGCTGGGCTTAGGGCCTGTGGACGCTGCGGAAGCCGCTAGGGGCCTGTGGGCGGGCGCTGCCTATATGGGGCCTGTTGACGCGCGTACGCTGTTAGGGGCCTGTCAGGCGGCCGCGGGGCCTAGGGGCCGGGGACGCGGCGCTGGGCTTTAGGCCTGTGACGCTACAGAAGCGCGAGGGGCCGTGGCGGACGCTGGCCATTAGTGGGCCTGTGGATCGCTGCGAAGCCGTTAGGGGGCGCGTGGAGCCACGGCGCTGGACCTAGGCGGGCCGCTGGACGCGGCAAGCTGGCTTAAGGGCCGTGACGCAACGAAAAGGCTTAGGGAGCCTGTGACGCGGCGCTGGCTTAGGTGGCCACGTGGACGGCGCGGGCCTTATGGGGACGTGGAGCTCGGAAGGCTTAGGGGGCTTTGAACGCGGCGGGCGGCCGTAGGGCCTGTACGCGCGCTGGGCGTCAGGGGGCCGTGGACGCGGCGCTTGGGCCTAGGGACGGGGAGCTCGGGAAGGCGTTAGGGCCTGTGGACGCGCGCGGCGGTAGGGACTTGTGGAGGCCCGGGAAGGGTGCAGGGGCTGCGACGCGGCGGTGGCCTTAGGGGCCTGTGACGCGGCGCGGGCCTTTAGGGCCTGGACGCGCGATTGGCGCTCGTAGGAGGCCGCGGACGCGCGCGAAGCCGTAGGGGGGCCTGTGAAGGCGGCGCTGGGCCTGAGGGGGCCTGTGGACGCGGCGCTGGGCCTTAGGGACTGGAGGCGCGGGAAGGCGTGAGGTGGCCTGTGACGCGGCGTGAGGGCCTTAGGGCATGTGGACCGGCGGCCTGGCGTATTGCCTGTGTGACCCGGCGCTGCCTTAGGGGCCGGTGGACGCGGCGCTGTGCGAGGGCCTGTGGACGACTACGGAAGGCGTTAGGCGGCGGGGGGGCGCCGGACAGTGAGGGGGCCTGGGACGCGCTGGAAGCCGTGAGGGGCCGCAGGAAGAGGAAGCTAGCTTGAGGCCTTACCCATTCATAAAGAGTCTTTCCAGAGTGGCCATGGACATGAGGGCAACCTCTCAGCAAGATGAGCCCGTCAGGGAAAAATACATCCCTGGGGTGGTGGATTTGCCACGGCTACGTCCGAGGCGGGGCCATTGTCCTCGACGGAAGCAGAACAGTGCAATGCGCGCTGATGATTTTCAGCCTGGGTGGGGTTCCCAAGGTGAAGGTCTTTAACGGATCAGGGGTCCAACTTCATTCGACCCTGCCGGTCTTATGCAAGAAATGGGGTGCCAGCACAACGTGGGCCTCACGGTTACACCCCCAGTCCAACGGTCTGGTGGAAATGGTTCAACGGGGACGCTGAAGAGAGGCTAAAATCATTATGGAACCAGCACCCGCAGAATTGGGACAAATACGTACCTCACCTGCGTTTCGCATACAGGAGTACCGACAGAGCTCACCGGTTTCGGCCTTCGAACTTGTGGAAGCGAGTAAAGGGGCTCCTGACCTGATGAGAGATGCAATGGGAGGGAAGGCACTGTCGAGGAGAGTCAGTGGTGGAGTCTGTCCTGACCCGCCGGAATACGGCCGATACTCAGGGGCCTGGTCCAGGGACAGAATCGGCCCGGACCCAAGAGGAAGGCAGAAGGTCTGGTAATGACCGCACGGCCCGGGTCCGAGCTTGCCACGGATCAGGTGAGGTGTGCTCATCCCTGTGAGGAAAAAGAACAAACTCCAGGCCTGCCTGGGAAGGGCCTCAAGGTTACAAGCACTGATAGAGGTAAAGCTAAGGGGGAGCTGTCAAACCGGCAAATCACCTTGCGGCGGTACCATGGTGAAAACATGATGAAACCGAGACCGAGTAAGGGGAATGTGTGTGGCCGTGTTGGAGCACTGGAAGGGCAGGGAGTGACCCTTTGTGGATCTATCTGGGAAAAAAGCTGTCCCTGACAAGTCCTCTTCTGCGATCAGCGACAGGGCCCAGCAATCTGAGATAGAGGGGTGTGCATCTGTAACATGATAAGCTGTTTTCCAAACCACCTGGACGCACTAATTGTGACGGTCCATGGGGTGGAGACTGGGCCACATCCCCTATAAATGCCCCTTTCGGGTCACTGGTAAAGGACGGCCTGTCAGGATCTGGAAAGGGGGTCAGGACAGTGGCTGGCGTTGGGTGATCCAGCATCTGTCCTGTCCAACCCTTGGGCAGTCGCCAGTGTGCTGTGCCCCAAGAAGGGAGGTGCAATTTCGGTCCGTGTGACTATCGATAAGCTCACTCTATCACGAGGCTGATGCCACCCCAGTACCAGGCCTGACGAGCCCGAACAACGGAGGTGCGCGTACCTTACCACCAAGGATTTTACCAAGGGGCTACTGGCACGTGCCGCTGACGCAGAAATGCAGGCGGAAAGCCGGCCTTTATCACACTAAATGGGGCGCTACGAGTTGCTGAACCCTGCCCTTTGCCTCAAGGGCAGCGCCGGCCCACGTTCCGCGCCGGTGGATCAGTTCTACTGAGGGGGATGGAAGTTTTGCCTGGCCGATTATACGACAAGTGCGTCTTCAGCCCAACCTGGGAGACCATGTGCCCGGGTACCCAGTCTGAACCGAATGTCGGTAGCTAGGGTTAACCGGTAAAGCTGAGAAGTGCAAGGTGGGATGGCGGAAGTATCTTACCTGGGCCATCGGGTGGGGAGCGGCGGCCTGAAGCCAGAAGCCCGCCAAGGTGGAGTTGATGCAGAGAGCTGGCGCTCCCCCAAACCAAGAAAGCAGGTCCCGGCCTTTATTGGAATGGGCGGATACTATCGAGGTTCGGCCCCACTTTAGGCACGATAGGCGGCCAACGCGAATCACTGAAGCTGTGGCAAAAAGGGGAAGGCCAGACAAGGTAATCTGGAGCGGGCGAGCCGTGGCAGGAGGCTTCCGGCGGGCTGAAGGAGGCCTGGTCAGGTGGCCGCAGTTCTGGTGAACCAAATTTTGACAAACCCTTGTAGGTGTTCACACGACCGTGCCTCAGAGCACCGGGACTGGGGGCGGGTTAAGCAGAGGATATAAAGGGGAGAGACAGCCGCCATCGTGTACCTGAGTAAGAATGGCTGCTACCCCGGGAGCAGAAACTACGGCGGGTACATCGAGAACAGGAATGCCGGGCCATGGTGTGGGCCCTAAGAAGCTAGAGCCATAATCCTTTGGGCGACACTTCACCGTGTACTACCACCGACACAATAAAGCATCCCATAGCACAAATACGCATACCACAACGAAAACATCACTAAAAATAAAACATAACGACACTCGACTGTTCGACCAGATGAAAGCAGCGCAACGCCAAGCCTCCTGAGGTGGGACCTGCTGCTCTATGCCAAGGGATCTATGAACATGGACGTGGTCCATGTGAAGGGAAGTGCGCAACACCTGATAGGGGACGGCGTATGTCCCGGGAGAGGGTGCCCTGAACTTCGCCCAGGTCACTGGCCAAGAGGAGCGCAGTGCTCCGCTCTAAGTATCAGTTCCGAAGGGGGAGAGAGGGTGATGGTAGTAGGGACTGTTCGTGGGAACGGGAAAGCAGGGATGTGCTGTTAGGTGAGGACAGTAATCAGGTGTTAAGGTGAGCGGGCAGGGGGGAGGGAGCTGCTGGGGGCGAGAGAAGGAACAAAGGGGTTTGTTTCCGGCCGGGAGGAAGGCAGGACGAGTTTGGGTTTGGGCTTGAGGGAGAATTCAGGGGATCCTGCGGTCAAGCACCTGAACCGCGAAGGACCGAGTGGAGGGGTCCGGACTGGCTCAAGCGCATGCGTAATCTCTGGTGTTCCT
>NC_133789.1:7674345-7703471 GCF_003597395.2 Chelonoidis abingdonii
CCCTTTGTTTCCTTCTCCTCCGCCCAGCAGCTCCCCCTCCCCCCTGCCGGCTCACATTACAACCTGACTACCTGTCCCTCACCTACAGACATCCCCTGCTTTCCCGTTCCCCACACACACAGCCCCTACTCCATCACACTTAGGACCAGTCCCCAGCCCTCGCCGTGTGGCTGGCCCGTCTCCCTACACTGGGCTGAGCCAGAACCTCAAGCCCAAACACTCACAACCTTTGGGAAACAGCAGCTCTAGCTGCCACCTGGCTGAATGGCGTGTCAGTGTCGGAAGCCACCAAGTGCTGCCTTGCGAGCTCAGGGACAGCTCACTTGATTTCAAAGCGCTTACAGGGAGATTGGAGCGGCCCCGTCCCACTGCACCCCGCTGGGAGTTCTTTTTCGGCTGCAGCCCATCTGGCAGCAGCAGGATCCTGAAATTCAAGGGGCGGACGCACCCCACATTCCGCAAGTAGAGGATTCATGGCAATGGGGCCTGCCTGCAGCAGGGGAAGTATCATGCCCCCACCCCTCCAATGACACAACAGGCAAGGGGTTTGGAGATCGGGTGAGCAGCCTGCTGAGCATCTGTCTGCTTCTTGGATCCCCCTGAGCCTCTTGGGCCTGGCAAAGCTGGCCAGCCTCATCTGCAGAGTCTCAGCACAGGCTGCTTCCCTTGTTCAGCCTGGGACTGGCACCAGAACCAGCCCAGTCAAGAGACTCCGTTCCAGAGGCCACATGGGGGCTGGGAGGACAAGGTCAGGGGGTCATTAACCAACCAGATCTCTCAACAGTCCAGTGATCAGGATCAGATTCGGTCTGACTCTGGATCCATCCTTATTTATCACCCACACACCCTGGCTCAATTACCTCTCCCCTCACAAAGCCCCCTAGCACAGACCCCCTCCCCTCCCTCCTGCCACTGCCGCAGTGGATGGAAGGCAGGCAAGGTGCAGGGTGGACTTTCCCTCACCAGGGAGTGCTGCTCCCTTACAAACAGGCCTACCTGTGCCCTCACCTCCCCGTCAATTACAGTCCCAGGTGATTCTCCATAGGACCCCCATGCGCCATTAGGCCTCTGGGTCCCTCCATGCCCATCACACCCACAAGCAGCAGCGCAGTGGCAAGCCAGTTCCGATGAGCCTGGAGGGCTGGAAAGACCTTGCTGTGCAGGACATGCTGCCCTGGCTCCTAGCCAGGCCCTGGGCCAGCGTCAGTCTGCCTGGCTGGCTCTCCAGACCCTGTGCTGAAGGATGGGGCAGGGGCTTTTCGTTCCCAGGACCTGACAGCTGCCCTGCTCGGCGCTCCAGGCGCCTTCATTCCAAACCTCCGAGTGCGTCCCCTAAGGGCCGGCCGTGCGTGGGGCAGGGATGCCCATGCCAGCCGGCCGCAGGACATGCTAGAGAGGACCCAGCGCCATCCAGAGGCGCAAGTCACATGAGGCCAGGCATGTGTCACAGTCAGCACCACACCAGCCCCCTCCAAAGCAGGGAGCAGATTAGGGAAAAGAGATCAGGGTGCACGTCGGGCTTAGCACTGGCCCCAGGAGGCAGAGCACCCCCTCCGGAGCCCCTCCTCTGCTCCCAGAAGGGCTGGGCAGGGGTGGCGGAGGCAGTCTTTACTCACACGGGATGGTGGTCCCATAGCGCGCCTGGTCCGACATGATGAGCTTGTTCTTGAGGCTGCGCCGCCCGACGCCCTGGGCCCCAATCAGCACCAGGGTTTTCCTGCGGAACGGGGGCATGCGGGCCACCTCCTCGTAGATCAGCAGCTCGTGCCGGTCAAACTCTGGGCAGGATGGAGAGGAGAAAACAGTCAGCGCCAGCTGGGGGACGGGGCAGCACGCAGTGGAAGGGGGAAGGATAATTTTGGGATTCGGGACAAGATCCAGACTAGGAGGCAGGAGGAGGAGGGGGATGCCCACCCAGGGCGTGGGCAGCCTGGGGCACTCACCTGCATTTTTCGTGGTCAGGTACATCATCCTCTTCTTCATCTTCCCGCTGAGGCTGCCGCACAGGGCACCTGCCAAGAGCAGAACGGACTCATTCAGCCGTGGGCAAGCCAAGCGGGAATAAGACGCTGCCACAGGCAACCCCAGTAGGGATCGGGGTGCTGGCCTGGCTGGAGATATTCCTCAGGGTGTGGGATGTCAGGGCAGTGCCACTGCAAACCCCTAGGACACAGCCAGGGTTTGTGGGAGCCCATCACCCCCTTGCGGGCACTGGCCACCAGGCTGGGTGCTGGCATGGCTTGAAATAGGGGCCGGGGGGGTTGGACAGCAGGGCTTCCCTGCTGTGCTTTGGGGATGGGGAGCAGGGCCCTGCATGCGCTGGGGCCGTCCTGGGGCATCCGTGGGTGCCTCCTACCGGATGTGGGGGGGACTTCGAGGTCGCGCTTCACAAACGCCTTCCGCTTCTCCTCCAGCAGCTGGCTCGGGATGAGGCCAGCGCTGCCGCCCTCCACGTGGCAGGCCTGAAACAGCACCCGGGCACGGTGAGCCAGCCAGAGTCCCCACAGCCACCACCTGTCATATGGGGGCCCCTTACGGCCCCCATCCCCAGAGCCCCACACCTGGGGCCCACCAGGGCCTCCACCCTCTGGAGCACCCCTGCCCTAGGGCCACTCACAGCGCCATTTTCAACCCCCTCCAAGGGCGACCCACAGTCCCATTACCACAGCCCCGCTCCCCCACCCTGGGGACACCCACAGCCCCCATCCCCAGACCCTTACCCCACAGCCGGCTGCTGTTGAGCTCCATGGCTGCCGTCAGCGCCATCCTTCGATCCCACCAGCAGTGACCATGGGATCCCCTCGTCAGCCCCTTCATACCTTGGGGGTGGGGAGTGTTCCATGTGGCATGACCCTCCCGCCTCGGTAACCCATCCCTCCCATCCAAGCCATCCCAGGCCTGGGTCATGCCAAGCCATGGGGGATTCGGGACCACCCAGCTGTCCTCACCTGCCACCAGTTGGGGTCATCCTGGTTGACGATCTGCAGCAGGTCCCCGGCCGTGAATTTTAACCCTGCCTCCTTGCAGGGGATGAGGTTATCGCTGGCCGGGTCGTAGTCAAAGTGGGACTTCACAAACACCTACGGGGAGAGCAGCGGGGTCAGCCCCAGGCAGGGAGAGCAGAGAGGCCAAGCTCTCTGGGAAATCCAGGCCCCGCTGGGCAGTGCCAAGCACCTGGAAATCCATTTCCCCGCTCTCTGGGCCGGGTTGGAGCCGGGCGCGGCTGTGACAACGGACCCTGCTTGTGAAAAGCCAGGGAAAGCGTGTGACAGAGACCGGCGGGTCTCAGAGTGTGGGTCGGCGCCCCGCTGTAATGGGGTCACCAGGGCTGCTGTTAAACTTGCTGGGGGCCCGGGGCTGAAGCCAACATCCAAGCCCCACCACCCAGGGCCGAAGCCATAGGCGCCGACCTCCCATCTGCCGGGTGGGTGCTCGTGCTCGACACCCCCTGCCCCTGGCCCCGCCTCTTCCCACCTCACCCCCATTCCACCCCTTCCCCACAAGTCCCCCCTTCCCCAGCCCCCACCTTTTTCCACCCCAGCCGCCCGCCCCACTCCACCTCCTTCCCCCAAGTTCCCGCCCCGCCCCGCCTCTTCTGCGCCTGCTCCCCTGAGCGCGCCATGTCCCTGCTCCTCCTCCTCCCTCCGGAAGTCCTAAGGGCAGCCAAACAGCTGTTAGGCAGCACGGGGGCAGGAAGCGCGTTGGAGGGAGGGCAGGGCTGCCCACAGAGATTCAGGGGCTGGGCAAGTAGGGGAGCTGCGGCCCTTGTACTCACCCAGGCGGCGGTCTGGGTCTTTGGCACATTTGGCGCCGGGGCCCCTCATGTCGTCACCACGTTTCGGCAGCACTGAATGGGTCCCCGCCGCCGAAATGCTCCGTAATTAAATTAATCGTCAAAGACTGGACTGCCGCCAGGCCAGGGCTCGTGGGGCCTCTGCAGGTGCTATGAGCAAATTGCCCCACTGCCTTCGCCCAGGCAGCCCTGGGAGAGGGAGAAAGGAGGCGGCAAGGCAAGGGGGAGCTTGGCTGCGGTGGATGCAGGCACCTGCTAATTTTTCCCTCCAGGTGCTCCAGCCTCAGAGCAACCCCATGGAGTTGGCACTATGGCTGCAGCCCTCAAGCTTTGGGGGCCCCCAAGGCAGGAGGCTCAGGCTCCAGTCCCCCTCCTGGGGTCTTGCAGTAATAATCGGTTGTCACGAGGGGTTGCGGTGCAATGAATTGAACCCCTGCCCAGCCCAAGGAACAGAGCTGGAGAGACACCACTGACTTAGACTCGATGAAACAGCCTCCGGCTCTCATCAGCGACTGGGTCACGGTTATGCATGGTACACAAGAGGCGCGAGGGACCAGAAATCAATGAACCAAAATCGGGGTGTCGGATTTAGGCTAACTGGTGGACCCAATAACGAGGGGATGAGATAGTCACCACCACTCACCTCTCTCATAAGAGATTGGTTTGCTGGCCAAGACTGATCAGGGCGTTGCTTTTCACGGCCTCTTTCTGAACAGCCCCACACTGCTACAAGCGTGCCAGACCTCTGAGCGCCTGACCAGGCCTCATGCTGGACCCGTTCTTCTCCGGTCAAGAGGTTGCAAGTGAAGTCGACACCACAGAGATAAGCTGCGTTTTCCAGCTTTGCTGTCCTTTCCTCTCTCCGTTTGTTTGTCTCAGCTTGTCTTCTGAGAAAGGGGAGCGGATTGTATCCAGCCCATCCCCGTCAACTTCTCCCATTGGCCGCGGACGGGACAGTCATCACCATCCTGAACACCAGCCAGGAGACTGTCCGACCCGGGGCCTTGGACTCTGGAAACTGCCCCCAGCTCAAGGGAACGCTGGAGGTTGTAACAACGAAACCCTGACTTCAAACCTTACTCTTCAAATGCTTCTTTTCTGTACCTTTACTAAAGGGGGCCCAGGGTTTCCAGTGGGGGGTTGCCCTGGGACTAGTCAGCTGACATCTCGGGACACCAAACCCTGACCCGACTCAGATGCTGTTTAATGTTGGGCAGTGACTGGGTTACAGAAACACCTTGGGCCCACAGAGTCCATCTAGTTAACTAGGACAGACCTCAGGGCAAAGCCTCCGTCAACTCCCCATGTGTGGGCCAAGGGTGCTTGATGGGGGGCACAGCCAGGACCCTCCATTGCTCCCCAGACTCTCAGCTATTGATAACAAAGAGTCTGAGTCTAGCTATTATGGCTGCAAAGAAAACCTTGGACGGGAGAGAGCCGAGCATAACTGATGCCTGAGCTTGCCCTGCCGGGAGCAGGGGCCGAGGGGGGGCCCCCACAGAGAGCAAATGTGAAGGGGGATCGGGGGAGCCCCATCAGGAGTAGGTGTGGAGGGGCAGCCATGGGTGAAGAGAGTGGCTGGGGGGGCCCCTGCTTGGATTAGGGGTGAGGGGGGCCGAGGGAGCCTCTCTGGGATCAGGAGTGAAGGGGGGAACCCCACAGGGAGCAAATGTGAAGGGGGACTGGGGAAGCCCCATCAGGAGTAGGAGCGAGGGTGTGGCTGGGGGGGCCCTGCCTTGATCAGGGGTGAAGGGGGGGCCCCACAGGGAGATGTGAATGGGGACCAGGGGAGTCCCATTGGGAGTAGGGGTGGAGGGGCGGGTATGGGTGAGCCCCACATGGAGATGGGGTGGAGGGAGTGGCTGGGGGGGGTCCACTGGGATCAGGGGTCAAGCGGTGGCTGTGGGAGCCCCGCCAGATCAGGGGTGAAAGGGAGCCCCACAGGGAGATGTGGAGGGGGACCGGGGGAGTCCCGTTGGGAGTAGGGGTGGAGGTGGTGGTTGGGCTGGCCCTGCCTGGAGCAGGGCTGGAGGGGGTGGCTGCGGGGGGCCCTGCTGGAGTGGGGAGGGGCTGGGGAAGATGCGGGGGGAACTCTGCCTGCTCCCCGCTCTGAGGTAACAAGCCGAGACAAGCTCCAAATAGCACATGGAGACACAGGGGCCAGAGCTCATCCCATCTCCTGCTCGCCCTTTGCTGCCAGGCACCTTACAGTGCCCAGGCCCCACGGCGCATGATACTGAGGGAGCAGATGCCAGGGCCGGCTGACAAGCCCCGCTTTGTCCTCAGCCGGGGGCGAAGGGGAGGAGGGGAGAAACGTGTCCAGAGAGTCAAAGGCAGGTGTCATGTGCTCCTGTCTGCATCGAGCAGCTCTGCCCTCATGCCCTCCACCCCAGCTCCATTCCTGCCAGGCATCGGCTGGCAGGGGCCAGGCGAACAGGCTGGAGCAGGGTCGGGCAGGCACTGCGGGGACAATGTCTTGGATACAGGCTAGAAGGGAAGATGAGCTGCCCGGAGGAACAGGCCCTGATGCCCCTAAATTTCTCCCCCCCACATATTGTGCCTACCCCAGCCAACCCCAAATTCAACCCCTTGCTGTGCCCGCTCTGCCCACCCCTTAAATGTATTGCCCCCCCCCATGCCTTCCTCAGCAACCCCTTAAATTCCTCCCCTGCTGTGTCGATAACAGCTGGGCTCTATTCCCAGGCCTGCCATCGACTTCTGGTGTGACTCTGAGCAAGTCTCATACACACATGCATGTGCCTCAGTTTCCCCCACCTGGAGAGCACTTCCTGCGGCCACCACCTAGGTAAGGCCAGGCAGCCTGTGCAATAGGAGCAGGGGGTGCTCAGCACCTCTGAAGCCCTTTCAGTGACACGTTGGGTCCAGCCCTGCCCAGACATATGCCACCCGGTTCCAGGGGCAGCCCCGGGCCGGGTGCAGAGCCGGGGTCATGGAGCAGAGCTGGCTGCAGTTCCTGACACTGGGGCTGGAGCTGGCCCAGTGCAAAGCCCACAGTATCACAGTGGGCGTGAATCAGGGCTGAGCAGGGCCACACCTTTCCCACCCAGCCCACTGAGTCTCTCAGGGGACGTCTACCCTGCAGCCGGAGTGTCATCCCCAGCTTCGGCAGATATCCCCACACTGGCATTGAGAGAGCTGGTGGGCTGGAAATAGCAGCATGGCTGCAGCCAGCGCAACTGCGAGAGGGGCCAGCCCTCTGCATACGTACCTAGGAACTCGGGTGGGACTGTACTCCGGGCACCTAACCTGTCCTGCTACCTGCCCTGCCACGGCTACGCAACTAATTCCAGCCCGCCAGCTCGAGCCAAGCGAGTGCAGGTAAATCTGCCTGAGCTGGGGATCGCCTCTCCCAGCTGCTGGGTAGACGGACCCTCAGCAACTGCTCCGGTCTACCCCTGCCAGGGCTGCAACGCTCCCCCTGGAATCTTTGAGAGTCAAGTTGGCTTTTTTCGGGTTCATGCATCAACAGCAGCGATTATTAAAATAGCAACTATCCATGACCAGGCTCCTAGGCACAATGGTAATACAAATCATTAATAATAATAATCCAGCTTGACTCCCACATCCCAGGGAATGTTTGCAGGGCGGGGGGGCAGGGAGGATGCTTTATTTGTAAATAGACATGCTGCCCCTTAGAAGCCCTTCGCAGAGCAGAATCACACTTCAAGTAACCCTTGACAGATACCCCTGCATTAATCATCTGCAGGGGCCCAACCTGCCACCTCTGGATCTAAAAAACACGCGTCTCTGCAGCTTCAGCTAAAGCACCAGCTGTGGTACCTTGGACCCAGGCATCGACTCCACCCTCTAAATCTAGTCCAGCTACCAAAAGGGAGAAAAAGTCACATTTGGCCAGCTTGACTCGTCAACCACAATGGGTAAAAAAAAAATTTTTTTTTAAACAAAAGCCAAGATCCTCACATAATCCCCTGACTCCAGGAGCTGGAGCTTTGAGAAAAAACACCAAATATAACAGCTGGAAACACTGTTGCTGATCTCAGCTGGGATCCCTAAGTGCTGCTGTCAGAGAAATAATATTTCTGAGTCGTGTGTGTAGCCCAAAAACCCAGCAGGTATGCAATGGGCACCTCAATGCCAACGAATGCTCATCTTGGTGCAGCAGAGAACTCGAGCTCAGCTCCACAGTTGGCTACCAGTGTCAGCCACAAGCCTCTGCCTGGCTATGTTTCATGCACTTCCCTCCCCGTTTCTATTTACTGGACATCCCTTCTAATATTTATTGCTGAGAGATAATCCTCTTTCATTCCACAAAGGGGATGCTTATCCATTCCTTTTCCCCCACCTTTCAGCCAGCAACTGCCATACCAGCCCATCAGAAGTGCCCTCTTTCTCTCCACACACCTGTCCACCCACTAACTTTCTGTATATCTATTTTGTTAAGATTTTGGTTGCACTTTTCCCCTCACCTTCTTATCTATGCATTCCCTGTCTGTGGCACCACAAAGTCACGGGACCTCCTGGTCAACCTCCTCCTGGGTCCTGGCTAAAATGGCGATCTATAAACCAGGGAGAAGAGGCTGGCTGACAGGGTCTTCTGTGACTGTCTGCGGGACCCATTTCTGATCCTCCATCCGCTCATGTATCCGGGCAGAGTTCCTCTGGGCGGCGTCGGCTGGCTCCCTTGATGCCTTCGAGGAGCAGCGGGCACCGTCCAGGGTTCTCTGCTCCGTGTCCCCATCAGGTTCCCTTTTTTTGACCCTTTGATCTCACTCCCGCCCCTGTTATCTCATTAGTTGTCCCCGAGAATTATCTGGTTTCCAGGCCCTGTGGCTCCGCCCCTTAGGCTGGGGGAAGGGTCCTTTAGCAGTAGGCGGGACTTCCTGGTTCCCAATAGGCACTTCCTGTCTGTCTGTCTGAGCTTTTATCACAACCCCAGTCCCTGCAGTGTTCCCAGCACCTCCCAGATCCAGCAGCCCGGCCCATACTGAGAAAATGGGGGGTTAGCGCCTCCGGGAGCTCAACAGTGTTAACTGTTAAATCGAACCAGTGCAGAGAGGGGTTTAAAACTCATCTTGGCTGGTCATGGTTAACCCAAAGAGCTTGTCCACACTGGGAAAAGTGGGGGGGCTTGCTAATATGCTGCACTTTGTCATGGGATGGTAAAACCAACAGAGCCTACCCCGAAGTCACCCCCTAGCCTACGCTGATGCGAGGAGATTTTCTGTTCACCTCTCTGAACATTAGCTGTGCGGAGAGAACCACTCTGTGTTTTGTCTACACTAGGGCTTTCTGCCAGCACAATGGTACGGGTCAGGAATCACACCTCTTCCCGCCTCTGAGCGACACAGCTATGCCAGCAGAAGCCTGAAGTGTAGACAGGGCCCTGGTGCTGAGTGAAGGCAACTGTAGTTTGAACAGGTGTGAGCTGGCCTTGGTCAGTGGTTCTCACTGTAGTCCGTGGGGTTTGATCCCAGCACCAGCCAACACCCGCCCCGGGCCCTGTGGCTGTCACATGGGCAGAGCCCCCAGCCCACCTTGGCAGGAGCATGGCCAGGAAGGGAGGGGTTTTCAGAGCTGCGGAGACAAGGAAATTCTCCTGGGGGTGTGGGGAGAGCTGGGGGATTAGAGAGGTAAACACGCACCCCACCCTCGCCACTGATGGGATTATCTGCCACCAAATCCAGCACAGACAAACGGGGGACGGCAACAACCAGCAAGGAAACACACACGCGCCTTCATATATACTCCACAGCTACACACAAAACCTCATATAGGCCTGCATATTACACTCACATACACACCTTCATATATACTACACAGCTACACACACAGGCCTGCGTATCACACACACACACATACACACAGAGCCCACACAGCTGCACACATGGCCCCCTATATATACACAGATACACACACACACGCACCTGCATATGTACTACACAACTACACACATGCACACACACAGGCCCACATCTACACTACACACACAGGCCTATCTATATACCACACACACACACACCTGCACATGTATCGTCATCTCCCTGTTACACATGGTGAAACTGAGGCACACAGTGGGGGAGGGGCTGTCCCAGGTCACATAGCTAGTGTGTACCTAGACTTGTGAGCCAACAGGCAAACACACGTGCCAGGGGGAGCACACCCCAAACACACTAGCAATCACACCCTTGCACACCTATCCACCCCACCTCCTGGAGGCAGAGACAAGCCCACAGCACCTGAGGGGCCTGGGATGGAGGGAGCAGGTGATGGGAAGTCTTGGCTCAGACAGGCCAGTACACTGAGGTGTCACCGAGCACCCCCATTCCCTGAAAGAGAGCCCAGCCGCCACCCCAAAAAGAATCCAGATGGCTGTTGGACCCTTCCCTGGGTTTATTCAGAGGCTCCTGCAGCCAGGGAAGGCAGGAGAGGCCGGTGCCAGGGCCACACTCGGTTCAGCTCTATTATGCCGCTGAGCACATTTGAGCTGACAGCTGCTTATTAAATTCTTCCAGTTCCCTGTCCAAGGCATCCCCACAGTGGCCTTCTGGCGGAACACTCCCCGACTGGGGGCAGACCGGGGTGAGGAGGGTAAGCACATGGAGATTCATAATGAGGTGCAGCAGCACATGTTTCTCAGCCACCTGAGGAGGGGTAATAACAGGGGATGCCACGCATATGCCCCATGTACCCAGGGGTGGTATAAAGAGGGGGTGCAATGTTCATATACCTGAAGGGTGGTATAAAGAGGGGGTACAATGCATAAACCCCTGTGACAGACTGCACCCCATGTTCACCCCTTTCCTAGGACTATGCTAAATGTTGTATGAAGTATACTTTGTCATTCGAAAACTCATAATCCGCTGAACATTATTGTGCTGGTAAACTGTGTGAATCAACATTGCCGGCAAAGTTATAAGATTCTACATTACTCTGACATGCTCTAAGTTAAAGAAAAGCAGACCCAGATCAGTTTTTCAGAGACAAAGGCCCCTTGCTATTATCTACTCAAGCAGCCATTCTCCAGCGAGGTGGAGAGGTAAACAAGAAATTCACATTCAGTCATAGGGACGGTTCAAACATCACGTCCACAACAGACTGCACGTCACCGTGAGTCAGCCAGGATGTTTCTAGCACATGAAATTGAATTATAGAAAAGGAAGGAAAACACCTGACTTCATTCCTCTTCTTACCATCTCTCTGCTGATGCCATCAAGGAATATGCTGAACTAAGTGGGCAGAGTCCCGCCAGCACAGGCTCCTGTAAGCATTGGGTGAGAAAAACCCTTTTGCTTTTAAGCTCATTTCACTTGCTAAGCTTAGACGTTAGGTGGCATTGTTCTCTCTTTCTTTTGCTTTGTAATCGATTCTGACTTTTAAGCCTCGTGACTTGCAATCACTTAAAATCTTTCTTTCTATAGTTAATTGATTCGTTTCACTGTTTTATCGAAACCAGCGTCTTTGGGGGACGATAACAAGATGTGTGGATATCGTTTTCCTTTTTGACAAAATGACGGACTTTATCTGAGCTTGTTCTGCACAGCGAGCAGACCGGGCAGTAGAGAACGCACATTTCTAAGGGCAAGGCTGGGGCTGGGACTCTGCTAGTGTTCTGCAGTGTAATGCATGCGTGGCTGGCTGATAGCACTCTGTACTGTTTAGCAGGGAGCGGGTCACACACTGGGGGCCGTGTGGTCATGGGTCAGGAGTGGCTGCTCACCAGCCAAGCAGCGTAAAAGGCATCACACTTCGGAGAACCACTATTCTGCAGCCCAGATCGCACCCTGGGGAACGTCAGACCCTCACATACCCGAGCGGGGGGCCCTACCTGCCGGGGCGGGGGAGGCTCCTGGTAACTGGGCAGGATCTTGAGGACCACGCTGCCGGTGGCGTTCTTCAGCATCTCCTGCAGCACCTTGGGGTCGTTGCCCACTTCCTTGCCGTTCACCTCCTTGATGACGTCACCCACGTGAAGCAGGCCCTGCTGGTCGATCATGCCGCCGTGCAGGATGCGGGCGACCACCAGCTCGCCCCGCTCCACCCGGAAGGTCACGCCCTGCGGGCAGAGGGGGGACACGCACCTCAGCGCCTGGCCCTGTGATGGCCAGGCCCCTGGGGAATCATGGGGTGCCCTGGGGCCTCAGCTGGGCCCATCGCTGCACCCCACTGCCCCATCGCCTCCCTGTAACAACCAGCCCAGCCCCCCGGCCAGCTGTGTCCGATGGGAGGCTGTGAAAGAGGGCGAGGGGAAGAGGGGAGTGAGGAAGAGGGAGAGGAGGAGGAGAAAACAGAAGAAGAGAGGGGGAGGGGAAGAGAGGGCTGAGCTAGATGAGGAGGGAGTGGGAAGGAGGGTGATGAGTGGAGGACAAACCTATTCATCTGTTGCCCCATAACCAGACAAGACTGGGGGGCAGAAGGAGGATGGACCCCCGGGCCCTGGGGTAGGCAAGGACTCTGAGTGACAGTGGAGCTTCTGGGAAGGGACCTTCCATCCCCACACCCCCCATCCTCACACCTCCTCCCCTCAGACTCAGCCTCCCCACACATCTCCTCCCCTCACACTCACACACCCACACACAACCCTATCTTCATACCTCCTCCCCTCACACTCACACACCCACACCCTATCCTCACACTCACAGCCCCCACCCAGCTTTCCCCACACATCTCCTCCCCTCACACTCACACACCCCATGCTCCCACATATCCCATCCCTCCACTCGCACATCTCCTCCCCTCACACACGCAGCCCAACACCTCCATCCCCACACAATCCCTCCCCCATACACACACCCATCCTCACACACCTCCTCCCCCTCACTCCCATCTCTACCCCCTCGTTTCTCCTGCACAGACACACACACCCTCTTCCACACACGCACACATTCACACCCCTGCAGCCTCCCCCCACACACACACACACACCCTCCACTTCCCCTCCCTGCAGCGATGCTGAGCTCCGGCGCCTCGCCAAGCATGGGACAGACCGATTAATAGAGCGGCACTGATGCCCTGCTGGGCGTGGGGAAGCCTGGATGGCAGCCAGCGCTGTGGGGGAAGGGGCTGCGGCTGGACCCCGGAGGGACCTCCCCAGCCTGCTGTACAGACAGAGCTGGGGGGAACGGGGTACTAGAGAGCTGGCAATGATCAGGACCAGCCTTCCCATGGGACGTGCACGCCCCTGCCAGGCTCCCCGTGGGCACCCGGCTGGCTGACGGGAGCCCCCACCCCAGGCTCACCAGGTGCTCTGCGGCCGTCTTGCGGATCCCCACCATGCGCACGGCATCCGGCGGCACCGGCTGGTTGTTGAACATCGGGTCTAGGAGGGGGCTGGGTGGGGGCGTCTCGTAGCTCTTGGAGGCCACCGAGTCGTGGGTTTCTAGGAGAGACTGAGACCCCAGCGCGAGGTGGGGAAAGGGAGGGATGTTAGCAGGGGAGAAGGGGCTTTCTCCACTGCAAACAGAGCGCAGAAGGAAACAGATTGGATCTCTCCCGGAGCCCAACCCACACAGCACAGACCAGCTCCCAGCCTGTGTGATAAAGACCAGATCCCAGCCTGCGTAGCACAGACCAGATCCGAGCTGGATGCAAGCCTCTGTGGCACAGACCAGATCCCAGCTGGATCCAAGCCTCCGTGGCACAGACCAGACCCCAGCCAGCTCCCAGCCTGTGTGGCACAGACCAGATCCCAGATGGATCCAAGCCCACACAACACAGACCAGATCCCAGCCAGACCCCAGGCTGCATGGCACAGACCAGATCCCTGACAGATCTCAGCCAAACTCTAGCTGATGAGGCTGGAACCAGCTCCCTGACAGATCTGATCTCCACCCTGTGGCTGCTTTGCTCCCACTGTCTGTGCTGTTCGCTCCCCACCTTCTCTGTGTATCCAGCTGCGGCCTAGTGTCTAAATCCCAGACCGGGAGCTCCCAGGGGCAGGGGCAGGGGCAGGGGCTGGTTCTGGGGAGCTATTTGCCCAATTGGCCCCTGAGCCCAGGAGCGGGTCCCGTCGCACTACCACCTTCCAGAGGATAAAGCACTGAAAGCAACATCGTCTGGACTCTGGCATGACCCAGATCCCAACTAGAGCCCCTCCCCCACCCAACCCTGTACACAGCCAGAGCAGCGTGACTCTGACCAGCCCCCACCCCCCAGGTCCTAGCCGGACCCCCTGCCCACACATGCAGCAGAGGGCGTGACCTGACCAGCTCCCCACCCCCCACCCCCCAGCCAGCCGATCCCCGCCACAAACCCACAGCCAGAGGGGCATAACCCTGACCAGCCCCCACCCGCACATCCAGCCGGACCCCCACACACACCACACACAGCCAGAGGGGCGTGACCTGCCCAGCCCCCCCCGAGCCCCAGATCCAGCACAGACCCCACCACACACACACAGCCAGAGGGGTGACCTGGCCAGCTCCCCCCACCCCCAGATCCCAGTCAGACCCCCACCACACCACCCACAGCCAGAGGGGTGGACCCTGGCCAGCCCCCCGCCCCCAGTCCCAGCCAGACCCCCTGACTCCCCACATACAAGCAGCCAGAGGGGGTGAACCCGGCCAGCCCCCCTGCCCCCAGATCCCAGCCAGACCCCCTTACTCCCACACACAAGCAGCCAGAGGGGGGTGACCCTGGCCCAGCCCCCTGCCTCCCAGATCCCAGCCAGACCCCCCTGACCCCACACACACACGCAGCCAGAGGGGTGACCCTGGCCAGCTCCCCACCCCCCACAGACCCAGCCAGACCCCACCACACACACACAGCAGAGGGGGTACCCTGGCCCCCCCGCCCCCAGATCCCAGCCAGACCCCCCTGACTCCCCACAACACAAGCAAAGCAAAGGGGTGACCCTGGCCAGCCCCCCCTGCCTCCCAGATCCACCAGACCCCCCACACACACACACAGCCAAAGGGCGGTGACCCGGCAGCTCCCCCGCCCCCCAGATTTCATTCAGACCCCACCACCACAGCCAAACACCCAGAGGGGGGGTGACCTGACAGCCACTCACCCCCCCCGCAGATCCCCCAGACCCTCAGACCCCACCACACACACAGCAGCCAGAGGGGGTGACCTCGGCCAGCCCCCCGCCCCCCAGATCCCAGCCAGACCCCCCGGGACTCCCCACACACAAGCAGCCAGAGGGGGTGACCCTGGCCACCCCCGCCCCAGATCCCAGCCAGACCCCCTGACCCCACAGCACACAGCAGCCAGAGGGAACTCAGCGCCGCGCAGCACCTGGAGTGGGGCTCCTGCAGATGCGGGCCAGCTCGGCGGCCGCGCTGTGCTCCCAGAGACGTGGGCGATGTCTGCAGGATCTCCTGCACCAGCTCCACGTTATGTCCCCTCACGGCCTCCAGCTTGGTCTCCTCAGGCGCTCGGAGCCTCGGGGGAACGAGAGAAGCACAAACAAACCCCCATGCACCCGGCGCCGCCTGCAGCCCCCGGCCGGCGAGATCGCGACGCCAAGCCCTGCGCAGAAAGAGGAGACGGGGGGGGGGGGGGGGGGTGGAGGCCGAACCAGCCCCCCTGCCCTGCCCTGCCTGCCTGGACAACAGACGTCCGATCACATGGTGCCAATACCCAGCATCTGCTCCCAGGCAACAACAGGATGGGGGGCAAGGGGCCCGTCCGGCTGCGCGTAGGGGCCCGTCTGCGAGGCCAGCCCACCCAGCCCAGCAAAAGGGGGCGGGGGGGGCGGAATCCGCAGAGACTCAGCCAGGCCAGCTGTCACAGCAGCTGATCGGAGTCTCCTGTATCTTGCATGCACCACCCTCCCCCCGTATTCCTCTCGCGCTAAGTGCTGGGCATGTGCGCACCACACACACCACACACGAGTGCTGGCATGCACACGTACACACACACACATAACACACACAGTGCTGGGTATCACACCACACACAGGCGGCACACACATACACACAAGCACACACACAGTACACACACACAGTGCTCGGTATGCACACACACACACAACATCACACAGTGCTGGTATGCACACACACACACAGGCTGCATGCAACACATACACACACACAGTGTTGTATGCACACACACACACACAGTGCTGGCATGCACATACACAACACACACACCAGTGCTGGTAGGCACACAAACACACACACACGCATACATCACACCAGTGTTGGTAGCACAACACACACACAGTGCTGGCGATGCCACACATAATACACAACATACACACACACCAGTGCTGGTATGCACACACAAAATCACAACCACACAACCGCAATAAGCTGGCATGCCTACACTCAACACACACACACACACACACATGCTGGTATGGCACGAACACACACACAAACCACACCACGTCGCTGGCGCACACGTTACAACACACAGACACATACACACACACAGTGCTGGTATGCACACAATGCCAGACACACCAATAGTGCTGGCATGCACACGCAGATACTCTCCACATCGAAGCATACTACATCACAAGAAGTTCCTGGATATAAGCACAACATCACCATGCAACAACGTCATCGGTTGGTATGCACACACAACACATTCACATTAATGCGACACACAACGTGCTTGTAGCACACAACCAAGGTAACTGTATGCGCGCGCAGACACACACACCCATGACACACCACACAGCCATCTCCAGTGCTGCACACGTGGACACACACACACACAACGAACACACACAAGAGTGCTGGTAATGCACACCACACCACATGCTGGCAATGCACGACGTACACACACAGACACACACACACGAGTGTTCGGTATAGCGCGCACGACCAGCCCACACACATCACACACACACACCATCACACAAAGCCATCATCCAGGCTGGCACACCGTGGACACACACACACACACACAACCATGCATCCAGGCTGCGCACACGTGACACACACACCACACACACAGAGTTGCTGTATGCGCACACACACACACACAAGCAGCAGCCAGCTGGCACATGCTGACACACACACACACACACGAGAGTGCTGGTATGCACACACACACACACAGCCAGCAGTCAGGCCTGGCACACGTTGGACACACAACACACACACACACAGAGTGGTAGCACAGCACACACACACACAAGCCACGATCCAGCTGGCACATTGCTGACACACACACACACACACAGAAGTGCTGGTATGCACACAACACACAAGCCAGATCGCAGGCGGCCACACGTGGACACACACACACACACACACACACGCCAGCATCCAGGCAGGTATACACACCTCCTCCAGCCACTACTCCTGCGGGAGAGGCAGGGGGTGGTCTGGGCAGAGAAGTGGTGAAAGAAGAGTGGGGGCGTTTCTAGGGAGCAGAAATCTCCCTCTCCTGAGTGCGCCCAACCCCTTGGCGTGTGCCTCCAGCACTGCATCGCCAGCCCCCCTGCCATGCTCGGCACCCAGCCCCCAGCGCAACCCCGGCAGCCCAAGCCTGGGAGCAGCCCAGCAATCCAGCCCATCTTTAGCCTGCTTGAATGGGTGCCTGTCCTCTCCCGCTCTGTTGGTGCCAGTGACGGGGGCTGGCAGGGTGGGAGGTTGCTGCCTGGGCACCCAGGGGAGCGATGCACAGATGGATACTAAAAATAATATTGTCACACACAGACTCACACCCACACACTGGAGCCAGCACACAGGCGGGCACCCGTCTGTGTACACACACATGCACGCACACACACACACAGGTGCGAGTGCACACCCACCCACCCACGTAACTAGTGTGCACCAAAGTGTAACCAGTCAGCGCGCACACACACACACCTCCTAGCAGAGTCTCCCAACCACCTCCTCCCAGTTACAAAGGCGTCACCCCCACACAATCAACTCGTATGCTGACACGCCACACGTTCACACACGCGTTGCACACGCATCCACGCTCATGACCCCCGGCTCTAGACCTGTGCACTTTGGAGCTGGATGAGATTGGCCAAGGGGCCTAGGGGAGCCCAGCTGCAGTCCAAGGACACAGGAGATGGTGACCCTCTATACCAGTGCAGGGGAGATATCACTACAGCTGGGGCCAGGCGAGACATCAGCTGCTCCCGTATTCCCAGGCACACCCATCAGAGCCTGCCTGGTAGCAGCTACCCCAGCCCACCCATGGAAATGGGGGTGCCAGGCAGGGAATACCAAGGAGAGCCAGGGACAACTTTGTAACACAGGCGCCTGCAGCAGGAAGGTTGGGGACAGGGGACGCTGCACTTGATCCGGAAAAGCAGGTTCAAACTCAGCCGCCGCCCCTTCCCCGGCCGCCCCGTGCAACTGTACCTTAGCCAAGGATCTTACTATTGGACTCTCCATGATGCCTCGGAGGAAGATGAGATCCAGGTCAGCCGCCCCGGTGGAGTTGGGCAGGTCACTCAGGTTGTCCAGGACCTGCTGCATGGCTGGGGGAAGAAAGGGGGGTGGGCGGAGAAGAGGCAGGGTGAAGCAAGAGAATCCCAGCACAAGAGGGGCAGAGACGGAGGGAGGAGGAGAAGAAAAAGGGGCCGGGTGACCTCTGTTGCCCCTGACCCGATCCCATCACATAAACTCCCTCAGGGTCCGCTCTTCCTCCAGCCCACAGAATCCATCCCTGCGGACGAGATTAGGGATGGATCCTCCCCTACCCCTGCCTCTGCCAGCGCACAAAGTTGACCCAGACCCTACCAGCAGGATTCACTCACCAACAGCCTGGCACACTCCATCCCAAGCTGCAACCATCTTTAGAGAAGAATCAGCCACGTAGCTGCCCAGAATCAGCTGCTGGGGCAGGGTGCTGGCAAACGGACGGGGGATGGGGAGGTCTCAGTGGCAGCCCCCCACACACACTCCCTCTTTCCCCCACCCTGGGTCCCTGTCCTTCTGAGACACCATCGGGCCAATAAGGAGTATGTCATTTCAGGCCAGAAAGGATCATTAGCTCATCTTGTCCAACCTCCTGTAAGGTACAGGCCATTGTCACCCAGATAGATGCCCTGAGCCCAATGACTTGAGTTCCACTTTAGCCAGCCCTCAGCAGACTAAACTGTTGTGTGCCCCAGGCACAGAACGGGAGAGACCACGGGGTCACCGGAGCCTGAGCCCCCTGCAACCGCAGGGAATTGACTAGGTGAGAGACGCCCAGATGAACCTAGCAAGTGATCCACTCCCCAATCTGAAGGCAAAAAACTCCAAGGTCCCAGCCAACCTGCCCGAGGTGAAAATTCCTTCCTGACCCCAAATTTGGCAATCAGTGTGACCCCGAGACCGGTCAGAGTAAAGTCATTCTGCTTTGGGACCCCTGGGAGAAAGGCCACTTCCTAACCCCCTAAAACGCGGCCACTTCATCACCACTGCCCCCTGCCCTGCCCCCTCTCTAGGCAAATGGCTGATCACCCAGTCAGCCATGAGATCCCCCACTCTTCCACCACCACTCCAGCTGGTAACTGGCGATGGTGCATTTTCCCCTTAAAGAAACAAATACCCAAGAATGTCCCAGCACCACCCAGGAGGGCGGGAGGCGGATGTGGCTGTAGGAATGGGTTAGGGTGGAGACTCCGGATGGGAAGGGCGAACAAGCCGCAGGCTCTGCCATCTGCAACTCAGCGGCCTCCTGCCCTGTCCCACGTGCCCGGCTCGCTCCCGGGTTGCTGAGAAGTGACCCTAATCGAGGAACAGATGCTGCCACCCCCCAGGATCCTGTCCCTTTAAGGGTATTGGCACTGGCTCCAGGGCTCTGAAAGGGGCAGGTGGTCTCAGATTGGAGCAGAAAGGAGGCAGGTCCAGGGGGATTCGAGTGAGGCCCATCTCCACTGATGGCCCAATGGTTAAGGTGCTGGCTTGGGTGCTTGCTCTGACACAAACTCCCTGCATGACCTTGGGTGGGTCAACTAGGGTGCGTCTACACTGCAATTACTCCCCCACCGCTGGCCCATGCCAGCCGACTTGGGCTCGCAAGGTTCGTGCTAAGGGATTGAGGTGTGGGTGTTCCGGCTCAGACTGAAGCCCAAGCGATCTCCAAGCTGAACAGCCCCTTACCCTGGCCCCCACGAGCCCAAGTCGGCCAGCACGAGCCAGCCACGATGTCTAATGACAGCGTAGACGTCCCCTTGGTCTCTCTGGGCCTCAGTTCTCCATCCGTAACCTGGGGATCACAGCACTGCCCTGGTTCACAGGGATGTGATGAGGGTAAATATACTGAAGATTAGGAAGAGCTTGGATGCCAGGGTAATGTAGGAAGCTGCACGGCCCCTGATGGACCAGGGCAGGACTCACCCTTGACTCCAAGCACACATCACTCACCCTCCTGGGGTGAGCTCCCCGCCCCAGGCGATAGCCCTACTGGGGAAGAAGCAGCCCCTACAATCTACCTGGACTCTGCCCAGCAACAATCTCCTTCGGGGGAGCCGGGGAGTTAAATATTAAACACGCTGGAATATTTATAGCAACTTTTTTGTGAAGGGTGGAGGCGGGGGGGAAAATCAGTGGCTCAGGAGGTGGTCGGGAAAGGAAATACGACGCTTGGGCAGAACCTAGGAGAGGTACAAGTGAGCGGGTGGGGTGAGGGGCAATCCTGGATTTGGGGGGATCTCATTAGGAGTTGGGGGCGCCCTGAGGAGAAAGCCCAGATTTGGTAGATCCCTTTATGGGGTGAGGTGGGGAATCCAGGGTTCAGGCGGATCCACCTCAGGGGTTAGAATCGGGGGTATTATGGGAGAAACCCTGGATTTGGGGGTCACTGGTAGGACCGCAGCCTGGACCAGCTGGCTCACTGGAAAACACCTCGCAATGCCCCTTGACTGCTCAGGAACAGATCAGCCCTCCCCACTACCACCAAAAAAAGACGTGCCCAAACCACAAACAAGCCACCAAGGCAGCAAGTGACGAGCGTCTGTCCCCGAATGCCCCATCCACCGAGCTCATTAATAAGTGAAACGACGCAGAGATTTGGCTCCGAGCCACTAAGCACAGCAGTCGATCGTCGTTGGGTGGGAGGGAGCAGCCAGGCTGGAGGCTGTTTACTGCTCCGTGCTGCCCACGTTCCAGGGGGGGTGATGCTCAGCGGATCAGACTCTTGTCCTGGGCTCCTGCTGTGGGGGGTGGCCAAGTCAGGATGGCAGCATGAGGCAGCTCCTCTTTACAGACCCTGCAGGAGCTAGGGGAACGGAGCTGCTGGCTGAGGCAAGCTGTGCCCGGGCCCAGGAGACAGGGTGTGCAGAAAAAGGAGAGAGGATGGAGCGGGACACTCAGAGCATCCATGAACATTCCCCCTGTAGATGGTTGTATTCATCATGGTAACCCTACTCTGGTTAGCAGAGGCTGGGGGCAGACAGACGGCTGTGAACAGAAGCAGTGTTGTCCAGCAGGTAGAGCACTGGACTGCCTTCTATTCCCGGTGAGCTTGGGGGAGTCACATTCCCTTGCTGTGCCTCAGTTTCCCCTTTACACTGTAAGCTCTTTGGGGGAGGGACATCACCCCGCTGGGCCTGCCCATCTCAGTTGCTATGGTAACGTGAATAAAAATAATGTTTTTGGAGGCTGGGGGGAAATAAACACATCTGTGTGCAAGCCAATGGGGTGGGGGAACACACACGGCGTTAGGGATGGACAGTACAGATCTGAGAGTCGGCGCATGTGCGAACGCATACACATGCACCAAGTGCCTTGGAGCAGGTAGTGACTTTGTTCTGGGTTAGTATAGCACCTCGCACAATGGGGTGCTGGTGCATGACCAGGCTCTCAAGGTGCCAGCGAGCGGATGTAGGCGTGCAAGTGCACACACATGTAGCTGCACGTGCAAATGTGTTTTTGAGTCTGGGCAGGGATGTGCCTAAGCCAGCGCCGGGGTATCTGCATGCAGGTGTCTGAACATACAGGCTGGAGTGTGAGGTCGAGACATGCACTAGCTCTGCCTCCACATGTATATGTGGGAGATCAGTGCAAAGTGGGTGACAACGTGTGCACTACAGAGCCCGGGTAGAAATGTGGGCACGGGTGTGGGCAAATGTGTGCCCCTCATAGAATGTCAGGGTTGGAAGGGACCTCAGGAGGTCATCTAGTCCAATCCCCTGCTCAAAGCAGGACCAATCCCCAGACAGATTTTTCCCCAGATCCCTAAATGGCCCCCTCAAGGATTGAACTGACAACTCTGGGTTTAGCAGGCCAGAGCTCAAACCACTGAGCTATCCCTCCTGCCCCCATGCCAAACTCTCTGGCAGGGCCGCAATTTGCCCCAAGCCCCAGGCCCCACAGGGGCCCCACGAGCCGCTCCGGGTTTTCGGCAGCGGGCACTTCACTCACTCCAGGTCTTTGGCGGTGGGTCCTTCAGTGCAGCGGAAGACTTGAAGCGAGTGAAGGACCCATGGCTGAAGTACTGCCAAAGCCTCAGAGCGCCGCCCGGCGAGTACAAGTGCCGCAAGTGACAGGGAAAAGAAAAAAAAGCCGCGACCAGCTGCTCTACCACTGCTGCTTCATTCTTCAGCGGCAATTTGGTGGCGGGTCCTTCCCTCCAAGAGGGACCTGCTGCTGAACTGCGGCCAAAGACCCGGCCCAGTCCCAGGCCCCCTGAATCCTCTGGGCGGCCCTGCTCTCTGGAGCCGGATTTCCACATAAAGGAAGAGCAGAGACGTTTCAATGAACACAGGCTGAGAAGCAAGACCCTGCGGCTCAGCACAACGGCATTTTGACAGTCCTGCCATTACACGGTTAACCCAGAGGCAGTTCTGAAACAAGCAGCAGCTCTAATCTGCAGGGGTCACCAGCCAGCTAAGGCGTCACACCCTCCCAGCAATCAGTCCCTATTGCATCTCTGGCCTGGGGAGCACAGGAGCCGCAGTCTTCCAGAAACCGAACTTAGGCCAGCGTGCAGCCGGCGCAGTAACGACATGGCTTGTGCATGTCAACACGGCGCTGCTCGTGTCAGTGGCACGTCTCCTCACCAGGAGCGCTTGTTTTGATTGTACTGGCCGCATGGGGCATTGTGGGACAGCTCCCAAAAGCAGTAACAGTCCTGACATGAGCAAGGCAGTGTCCACCCTGTGCAGCAGCAGTCCAAAAAGCCAACACAATTAGGAAAGAGATAGATAATGAAAGAGAAAATATCATTACGCAGCGTCAATACTGACACTGCATTGACCTAGAACAGGGTTTCTCAAACGGGTCGCCGCTTGTGTAGGGAAATCCCCTGGCGGGCCAGGCCGGTGTGTTTACCTGCCCCATCCGCAGGTCTGGCCGATCGCGGCTCCCACTGGCCGCAGATCGCTGCTCCAGGGCAATGGGAGTCTCTGGAAGCAATGGCCAGCACATCCCTCAGCCTGCGCCGCTTCTCCTTGTGTCCATCAGTGCAGTGGGTGCCAAGGCCACCCAGGCCCCAGACTTTCAGTGCCAGACACCTTGATGCAGGGATCGATCCTTGGTGGATGTCAATCCCAGAGTCTCAGAGGTGAAAGGCCAAGGAGAGAAACATCCCACAGCACCCTCCTCTCTGAGGCTGTTGTACGTACCACTCTCCAGTCGGGGATGCCAGCCCCCTTCTGTCACCACCTCAGGGACCCCCTGAGGCAGCTGCTCCCAGCACTGCATCTGCCCATTCATAAACCACTGTCTAAACACAAGGGAAATCATTTATTTCCAGCCTGCCCCTTTAGTCCAGTGCATTTCACTGGAGATCAGAGATGTGGACCCAATTTTCCTTCCTTCAAACTCCCGTATTAATAAATACAGGCCAACTCCCGCCCACAGGGATACCCCACCAGAGCCAATGGGGGCACCCTAGTGTGCATAGAGCCACCCACAGGGCGAGCGATGCCCTGGTCAGCAAAGTAAAGGGCCCCTGCTGGCACCCAGCTCTTGCACTATATACACCGAACCCCTTCCCCAGTACAGACCCCGGGGTGAGCCAGGGGCACAGGGAGACCCCAAAACCCTGGTCCCAGCCCCTAAGGCCCCAATTAGCAACAGTGCCTTCATGTGCCGATACAGAGCTGGGGAGAGCTGAACTGATCTGTCCCACACCCCCAGAGATCAGCTATTGTGTAGCAGGGGGAGGGAATACCTCCCCCCATTCATCTCTTTGGAAGGGATGGGAAAAGCATGACAGATGGGGACCAACCCCCTCCAGAGACCCAACCCCTCCCTGCCCCCCAAATTCCAGGCAGAGCTGCCATCTGGGCAAAGACCCCAGCCTGCAGCAACCCACCTGCCCAGTGCCCATTCCCGGTGGGCAGAACCTAGATTTCCACCCCTAGGGGAAAGGGGCAATGGGGGAAATGGGAGAGGGGCAGTGGTTCCCCTGGGGCCAGGGTTGGCTCATGCACAGCCCCTGCTTCCCACTCATCTCGGTGACCCTTTTCCTTCCTTTGCTGGGGGATTAGCTGCTCCATCGCTGGCCTCCTGTCTCTCCCCCACCCCACCCACTCAACATCTCTGACATCTCACTCGCAGCTCAGTTCAGACCACAGCCCGGGGGGCAGCAGGGAAGGCACGGGGGGAGCCAATTCCCCTCATGATGCCAAAAGCAGCCTCCCCTTGCCCTCCCCCGCCCCCGCCATGCATCTGCTGGGGCGGAGAATCCCTACCTTCCCTGCGGAGCTCGGACTCCTCCGAGGAATCCAGCGAGATCCCCTCTAAGGAGACGCCACTGGCGGAGCTGCTGCTCATGGCTGCGGTCAGGGATGCTCAGAGACAGGCTTTTCCGCACTGCTGCTCAGAGATGCGGGTACCCGAGCAGGCTGCCACGGCGACCGTCTCCAGATCCCACTGCCCTGACAGCTCACCCGCCCAGGTGATGGATGGGGCTGAGCCCGACGCTTTCGCAGCGCGGGGAAGGGCGGAGGAGGCAGAAGCCACTGGCTGGAGAGAAGACCAGGCATCTCCCCAAAATGCCAGCCAATCAGCCAGCTCGGCTGCCAGCAGTGTGATTGGCACTGGTGCTGCTGGCACCAGATGGCAAAGGTGGGCGAGAGCAGACGCCTAAGGGGGAGTTGTGACCCTACCAGTCCTCCTACCTGGAGAGGCCTGCCAGCCAATGCAAAGCCCGCCAGTGAGTGGATCGGCACCGGGAACTGGACTCCTGGTTTCTATTCTCAGCACCACGTGTTGCCTAATGGATACAGCAGAGTACTGGGAGGGCTCCTGGACTCTATTCTGAGCCCGTGGGAGCATGGCCTAGTAGTTGCAGAAGGCACCTGGGTTCTACTGCCAGTTATCTCCCCCGGGTTCCAGCAGGGAGGTTGGAAGCCAGGGTTCCTGGGTCCTCCTGCTAGATCCAGGAACCTAAGAACGGCCAGACTGGGTCAGACTAAAGGTCCATCAAGCCCAATACACACACAATCTTCACACGATGCACAGAACTCACACAGAGCCCCATGCAACACACACACACAATCACACTGGCCCCCACAGCATCACATGGTGCACAAACATACAGCTACACAAAACACACACAGAGCCCCATGTAACACACACACACACCTGATCACACTGGCCCCTACAGCTTCACATGCCACACAAATACACACACACAAGAGCCCCACCCAGCACACACACACACAACTGATCATACTGACAACCACAGCTCCACACGGTGCACAAACACACAGCTACACAAAACACACACAAAGAGCTCCACCCAACCCCCCCCCCCCACAGGGTCACACATCCAGCCCCCCATATCCCCCATGTCCAGCTCAGCCCAGGACCCGCCCAGCTTAGCCTGCCCGCAGGGCTCTGCCCCCCCTGCCCCTTCCCTGCCCTTGCCCCTTTCTCAGTGGGGCACAGGGTAAGCCTCATGCACCCCCTGAATTATTAACCCCTTCCTGCCAGAAGGGGTGTAAGAGCGGCAGGGGATGAGCAGGACCACAGGAGAGGGGGCGGGGAGTGCATCAAGGCGAACCTGGCAGGTGGGAGAGGAACGGTTGAGTCCCCTCGCCCGGGCAGGGATGGTGCTTAACCCTTTAAGACGGGCCATGCGCAATTGCGCTTTGATATCCTCTTGCCATGGCAGCAGGAAGGGATTACATCCAAGGACGTTAACCAGGAAGGATTACAAATTACAGGGACAGCGTCCGACGCCGCCCACCTAGCCTGAGCCTCCCCAAACCCCTGCTTCCCTGCACAGTCTCTTCCCACCACCAGACCTCATGCCAGCCCCACAGACCTGATGACAATCCCAACTTCAGATCCCACTTACCCAAGCCCCAACCCAACCCTCTGACCCATCCAGCCTGAACCTTCTCACCCTGCCTCACCATATAATTCCCACCTCAGATTCCCACTCTAACGCATCCCCCAACCAACCCCTCTCCTCATCCATCCAGCCATAACTCCATCTCCACTTTCCCACCACGACCGACCTCTCCAACCCCTAATAGCTGATCCCTTGACCATCCCCCACTAACCGCCTTCCTCACCCACCTCAGCCGACGCCATCCCATACGCCACCGGATCTTTTCCCCACCACCGTTGCTTCTCAGGGGTCCAGCCTTCACCCCACTCTCCTGCCCCAGCGCTGAAACTCACTCTCACTCACCCCTTGCTCCTACCCCGAACCACCCCAGCCTCATCCAGTTTCAGCCTTTCCCAGCCATGACTGGCCTGGGGGGTAAGGGGGGGATGGAGAGAACAGAATGCTGAGACTGGGATAAACCCTTAGAAGCCTGTCGGAACTGGCTCAGAGCATTAACACCAAGGACCGCCTTTCATGCGGTTACTGGGGTTCTGGGTGGAGGAGCCTGGCGATTGCTTGTCTGGCCATTGTCAGACATGGGTACCTGCCGCTCCTGTGCCAAACCCAGCACCCAAAGACCTCACACCCCCCAGCACTCTGCCGTTACACTGACCCCTGGGCTTTGCTCTCCCAATTAGCGGGAGGGGGAAGGGGAACAGAGGCACAGAGAGACCAAAGTGTACTCACACTGAGAGTCTGTGCAGAGGAGGTCTCCCCAGAAGTCCCAGGGCCGTGCCTGACCCACAGGCTGTCCTGCCTCATTTTACACAGAGGCCCTGAGACCCCACTCAACCCTCTCTGTGTTTCTCCAGCTGTTTCACCCCAAGGGACCCCTCTGTGCAAGATACAACCATTACTGAGCTGCAGCCAGTGCTGGGGTGGAACACAGTTACTGCTTAACAGCTCCCTGCAGCGCCACATAGCAGCGCCCTGCTGAAACCACAGGGGGCAGAATGGAGGCACCTGCCTTAGGAAACAGCCTAGATTTTAGATGGAGCAGCCACATGCACGGGGGTCAGCACTGGCTCCGAGGGCAGAGCGCCCCCTACTGAGCCTACTACCGCATTCCCTGCAGTGTCTGGGCTGCTCCTGAGAGGTCTCCCATTCAAATGCTGCCCTGATTCTACCCTCCACCCACACTCTGGTGCACAGCCGTGCGCTCACACCCACACTCAAGTGCACAGCCATGCTCTCACACCCACACTCAGGTGCACAGGCATGCACATGCCCACACTCTGGTGCACAGCCGTGCGCTCACACCCACACTCTGGTGCACAGGCATGCACATGCCCACACTCTGGTGCACAGCCGTGCGCTCACACCCACACTCTGGTGCACGGGCATGCACATGCCCACACTCTGGTGCACAGCCGTGTGCTCATGCTTGGGTGCACGGGCACATGCCCCCACAGGTGCACACCCCATGCCAGACACACATACCCGTAGGCATGTGCCCACCTGTTGTTCCCCAAGCCACACGCTCCCAGTGCCCTCCTCTGGCCTTGGGGATCTGGCCCAGCCCCATGGCCGGGGTGTGCCATTAACTGGCTTAGAGCGCAGCCCCAGGATTCCTGCCTGGCCTACAATGTAATCACCAGCTAAAGAGAAGAGGTTTAATTAAATGTAAGAGGGTTAGAGGCGGGGAAGTAGGAAGCAGAAGCTGTGCATACACACACACACATACACACACACACACCCCTACCCCTTTGCATTTACTAGCAACAAAGGATACGCAGCCAGCCCGAGAGAGAGAAGAGATGCAGCCCAGAGCGAGGGGTGCAGCCAGCAGAACCAATCAGGAGCAGGGGGACTGTCCCCAGGTCCCCATCCCCACACTCCGAGGGGAGCAGCGCAAGCGCCTGTCCCTGAGGTGGAGCACTGGGGTTTTTAGAGACACGGGCCCCGGATTGGACTCCCAATGCCCCCAAGGGGCAGCCCCACATGCATATCCTCCCTCTCAACTCCCCACCCACCTTGAATCCCCCTTACTCACCCAAAGCCCTTCCCCTCATCCCATGGCACCCCCCCCTTTCTCCCTGCACTGCTCCTCTCCCACTGCCCCCTCCCGATCACATTCCCCATCTTCAGGCCCCATTCTGTCCCATCCCCCCCGCCCCAGCCTGGGGGGGTAACCCACTCCAACAGGGACAGATGCTTTCGTACTGCCCAGCCCAGAATCTCTGGGCGGACTCTTTAATTTCTGCAGCTGCGTTTCCATAGACACCAGCGAGCAGGCGGTGCAGTCGGTCAGTACCCACATCCCAGCAAGCGGGCGGAGGGGAAGCGATCTTTGCAGCCGCAGCCAGCTGTACTGATGGCAGAGAAGCCAAGGCACCTACCAATCCAGCCTCCATCTCACCTCAGCCAAAACCTGCTGTGCCAGCCCCTGACCACGGCATCACCTCTACCCCTTCCAGGGGAGGCAGAGGGGATCAGACGGGGAGACAGCAGGAAATCAGGCTCCCAGCCACTCGTCCCCTACAATGAAGCTGACCCACATCACCTCACAGGGGGCGAGCGTTCAGAACAGCCTGGTGCCCTGCATGCCCCGTCCCCCCAAGTCAGAATAATCAGGGCACCTCTGTTTGAATGACCGAGCTTTGCAGCCCCAAAAACGCAGCTCCCGGCACGGAAGTCAGGTCGTTCATTTCACATATGCCTATAAGCTCCATTTCCGTGGCTTCTGAGTGCCTTGCCATCTTTAGTGTATTTATCCTCCTAGGCCCCTGTTACAGATGGGGGAACTGAGGCCCAGACAGGCACAGACTCTTAAAGGTACTTGGGCACCTAACTCTCATCGGTTTCAATAGGAGTTAGGCGCCTCCATACCTTTAAAAATCTGGCCTTAAGTGACTTGCCCAACGTCACACATGCAGAATGTGGCAGAGCTGGGGATTGAACCTGAGACCCAAGCCAGTGCTCTAACCATTTAGCCATCCTTCCTCTTACTTGGGCACTTATCCCTCCATTCCCCGCCAGTAGCCAGCTGCTCCTGCAGCACAAGGAACGAACAGTGAGCTCTCTGGGGCATGAATGGCCCCATCCAGTGGGTTTAGAAAGCTCCTGGGGTGCTCTCCCATAACCCCGCTAATAAACCATCCTCCTGACAAGAGAGAAGAAGCAGGCGCTTCTAAAATCCAGCCAGACAATCCGAGGG